>NW_018217906.1:0-6560 GCF_001263595.1 Phalaenopsis equestris | reverse complement strand
TGCTTCAACCCCCCCCCCCCCCCCCCCACTGATTGAATTTCAACTTGTCATTTAATACTTCTTGAACCTTAGACATTAGGACTGCTACTTCACCGAGAAACTTGGAGCTAACCTTGTGGGCAACCTTCTAATACATGAAGATTTACAATAACATGAGGATCTACAATTTGCTTTTGTTAACATATTCATCGGACTTAAAATTGATTTAAGGATCATTCTAGGAGTTGAAATCAAGGTTAGATTGGTTGTAGTCAGTTATGTCATCACTAAAGACAATCAAGATGTATCCAAAATCATAATTGTTATAACTAAAAGACCCCGGAGGGGTGTAGAGATATTTGTACACAGTTAGCGGTTGAAGGAGTTTCTCCCCTTAATCTGAGATAACCAATCTAACAGGGGTAGCCCCTATCCTACCATTTGTGCTATCAGTCTTTGTCTCGTACACTATTTCATCTTTCTTTATCTTTGGTTGTGGCGACCTCTCCGATGTAATCTCCTTCTTTGGCCTGACAGGCTGTAGACTCTGAGTGGCAGCTCGTACCAAAGCGGTATGAATCTAATCCAACATCTTCTTGGAGTATTTTCTCCAAATTATGCTCCATCCACTCTCATCTACGTACAAATCTATTAGAGTGATTGGCTCGGTGAAAATCATATTCATAGAACCTCTTTTAGGTTCTTTTAAATAATTTGTCAGAAACATTATATTTACTTGTTTGAGATTTCTCTCGAGCCAATTCTTAAAATTTAAACATCCCTTTATGGTGTGTCCAAGGAGTCTGTGGTACAGATAATAGTTGGGATGATCCTTCTTATCAACCTCTTCTTATTTCCTCTACTCTGAAAATCTGAACTCGGGCTTCTGCATTAAATTTCTGAAAATCTTTGACACAAATTTATCCTTGAGGGAGTATATCATTTGATCTACAAATGGCGGACCCTGTCTGACATCTATTCTGTATGGTCCTCTTTGATATGACTGCTAACCAGAATGCCCATATTGCTGAGTCTACTACTACTCATGAGACTGATCATGCTGTGACGCCTGCTTGGAACCCTGATGAGATTGTTTAGCCTGAAACCTCATTGGCGACTGTGGCCACCGTCCCAGACTTCTTCTCAAATGTCCTGACTGCTCTGCATTTTTTTGACTTTTCATGGGACTCCATATGCTTAACCTCCTCCTGCAAGATGTTGTCCTTGCTGGGTAGCTTCTTAAATGACTTGATTGTGAGTCCCTTGAGCATGAAAGCTACTAGTCTATGAATTCTTTTGAGTAGAATCTCAATCACATGTTGTTCCTGGCGTTGTGGTTCACACTTCATGCTCGTTTTTCTCCACCTCAAAATATGGTCAACCAAGGTCTCGTTGGATCTTGTCATTCCACTACAAGATCTCTTATGGTGACATGGTGTTCTGCTCTCGCAAATCATTTTATGAAAAAATGCTCCAACTCGACAAATGTCTTCACAAATCCATTGGGCAACTCTGTGTACCATTCAAATGCAATTCATAACAAACTACTGACAAACTGGAAAAAAAGAAAAGCTTCATTGCCCCCAGCATTACAACAACTTGATCTAAAGTGGGCTATATGCTGGTGGGGATTTTGGTTTAGTCAAACGCCTTGAAGTTTGGTAGCACAAAGCCCTTGAGGTATGGTATGGCATTGAATTCCTTTGGGTAGGGTTTACCCTTTGAAACTGATACCCCTCCTTTGGATTGGGCTAAGGCCTCCCTCACTTGTTGTTTGATCATTTTCATGATTTATTTGACACAAAACTCTGAATATAATCTTTCTTTTGTGGTTTGTCTCTTTTGGCGGAAGCGACCTCCCTTCTATCATCTGTAATATTCACAGCTTCAGATTGGTTGACCTCCGGTGAAGCTAATTGCTTTGATTGAGATTTTCCATGTATTATAGCCATGGAAGTCATGGTGGTGGCTATCTCTTCCATTTTTCTCTCCATTTGGATGACCTGTTCATCACTCAGTTGAATGGCTCTTTGCAAGTCATCCGCGACATTTTCCTCATTCAAAATGGGAGCATCGCGCGCAAATGTAGTGGCCTTAGTCTCAACGACATTGATCTTCATGAACTCTTCATTGAGATAATCTATGAAATCAAAATCATCATCATCATCAACAACCACTACTCGCTCTTTAGCAATTCTACAATCTCGACTCTGAGCTTTTCAACCATATCATCGATTGCTTTCTCCAGATCTTGAGAATTGGAGGCCTCTCTTGAATATCATCCTGTTGTACAATGAACTTTGTAGCAACAGTGGCAACAATCCCTGGTACATCAAATCTATGCTTCATTCCATAAAACTGCCTCAAGGGCTCATCAGGATGTATTGGTGCGGCACCCTTGGATACCCACACTTTCTTCTTTAATTTCGATGCCTTAAGATGGAGTGTCTCGGCAGAGGCATCCATGTGTCAAGGAGAAGTATGCTCCCTATAGTGCAGACCAAGTACACGGGTAATGGATCTCATTTCTTTAACCTTCTTTAGGTAATTTTTATGAACGATGGTAGGTGGTATCCTGGAACCCAGAAGTGACTTAACCGACCGACGTTATATAAGTGTTGGAGTAACGGTGGTCAAATTAGTGACTATAGAAATAGTACTAACTCAGTTCCCAAGACTATATCTGACTAGAACTTGGGCTGGGGGTGCCTCTACTATTCTCTGGTACTGGTGAATAGGTCTAGCTTCTTTCAATATTTCACTTTTCATGCGAGGTGAAATGATACACCAAAATAATATGTTATTTTAAGTATACATTTTATGTTTATTTCTGGAGATATTGCACCTTAAAGAAGGGTATTTTCATGTTTTTATTGCAAGTAAATCAACTTTAGGTATTTGTAGAAAAAGTAGTAAAAAAGATAAAATTTGGAGCCAAAACAACGAATTTTTGGAATGTTGGAGCCAGATTGGCGCCAAAAGTGTCATTTGACAAATAGCTGGTGCTAGATGCGTCAGATTAGCTCTAGAAATGACATTTTACAGAGAGCTGATGTCAGATGCACCAGATTTGGCACTTGAAGCACGAAAACACAGAACAACGCAAACTTAAGCAAGCTAGCGCAGATGCGCCAGAACTGGCACCGGAACCGCGAGAGATAACTTTTTGAGGATTAATGTGGTTTTAAATGAATTTTGTGCAAACTTTTAAAGGTACACTTGTTCTAAACACCCCTTGAAGTGATTCAATGCATCTAGACACTTTGGAAGGTTCATTTATAAAGGGATATGTCTCTTGGATTAATGGACATGTCTTTTGAATTCAAAAGGGTTGACTTTCGGATAGAAAAATAAATTTTCCTTTCCTTAAATAGAAAAAGCATAGCCTTATCCTTTCATACTAAATACCTTAACTCTAGAATTTACCTTCGTTATAAAAGATTTTTTATTAAATTTAGTATAATATATAAAAACAAAATACAGTTATCTAAAGTTAGCCTCTAATAACAAAGGCTGTGTTTAATTAACTCTTAAAAATATAGCTAATTGAGGACAAATGAAATTTAGTTTTCTATTTTCTAAAGAAAATTTTCTTTCCCCCAAACTTAGATTTTTTATTTTCCTTTTTAATAAGTAAAGAATTCAGTACAAAAAAAATGTAGGTGGAAAGAAAACAGTAAATGCATAAAAATAAGACTAATCTGTAAAGGGTTCTCAACATAAAACATGGCATTACAGACACTAATTTAAACAGTACAGGCTTTAAAGCATTAAATGAAACATAATTTATTAACAAAATTTAATAAAAAAAGTGAATTAAAAACATACGCAGTATATTAAAGAAACAAGGAATGCTGAAATAAAAATATTTACATCTATACATAAACAAGTTCAATAACACTACTTACAAATAAAACGAACACATTAAAGTCCAAATTATAACAAAAATAATAAAATGAAACAAACAACAAATAAGCACCATAGAAAAAACCTAATAACTCATCAGTCATGATCTTCCTCTTCTCGTTCTTCTTCTTCAAAGTCATCTTATACATAAGGCATAAAACTAGGGCATGTAGAAAATTCTATAGTATTGTAACCCCTAAGATATCTAACCAAGCCTTTTGATATCTAATATCATGTTGAACTCTTTTCTCTTGATAGTCATCATTATGAGCATTTATTGATTCTAAACCACTTATTCTATCTATTCAGCAATGCCACTATATCTGATTGTTAAATCACTACCTACTCCATAATATTTTCAAGTGAATAAGTACTGGAAGTAGATGGTCCCGCAGCTAATGTAGAAGGTCTATCACTACCTCCACTTCCAGTTCTAGATCCAACAAATGATTCAAATTTATGAATGGTGGGTTTTTTTAAAGGGTTTAAGTGGCTATAACATTTCTTCATTTTTATCAAACTCTACTCTCGATTGTTCACATAAGGTGAATATCTTGACAGGATAACCTAAACCACCATTGGTTCTACTCCTAGCAATCCTCTGAGCATTACAGAGAATGCGAGCACCAATATTGATAGCCATCATTTTTTGTATGCAAAAATTTAATACCTAGTTAGTTACTTCACTAAGGCGATTCAATGGAAGAAGTTTCGTAGAAATAAAGTAATGTCATGCTTTAGATTGTAAATTTAACATGGAAGTGGAGAAATTTACCGTGTGACTATTCTTAATTTTCCATACACTTTTTCCATCAGTAAGATTGGTAATCACTTCGTCAAGTGACAAATCAGAAACAACAAACGCAAAGTACTCACAATGAAATTCGTTCTGCAACCTTTATAATGCATTAATCCTTTATCGAGTAAATTCAACATTCTTCCCTCTAACATAAATGTGCTCATCAGAAGTCACTTGAAGATTTGCATAATATTCATGAATAATAGGAACAATTGATGTTGCGGTGAAGTAGAAAAAAGTCTCCCAATTCCGAGCTATGATCAAGAGCCTCCTGGGTTTGAGAATGCATGCTCTTAAATTAATTTCCTTGTTTCCATTTAAGTATTATAATTATACCGAGCTTTCAATTTAACAAATCTGCTCGCATCCAAACCTCTCAAAGTCTTTCCTCTTTTCACTCTTGGAACCATAACAATTTCTACTTGGAACCATAAAAATTTCTAAATAAATTCACATAAATCCCAAATAAATGCACAATATCATAACTCAAACTCCAAAAATAGAAATATTTGATAAGAAACTTTTCACCATTGGTTCTCTTTAAATTTCTTCAAAAAACATCAAATTTTCAGATCCCAAATTTCAGATTTTCCATAATGTAGGGAAAATCCATGGTGAAAATAAAAAATTTCTATGTTAAAGTGAATCTCTTACCAGGGGAAGATGGAATCTAAGGCTTTTAAGACTTCAAATCTCCTCAATTACAAGTAATAGCAAGCCATATGTTAATTTTTAGCCTTATTCTAGAGGTAGGAGATGGCCCAAGCATTAAAAATTGAAATTTACAATGGAATTTTACATTTTTAATGAAATCTAGGTGTTTTCAGGAAACGGACGCCTCAGGCGTCAACTCCGATGTCTTTGGCACCAACACCCAAAATTTCAAATTTTATTTTTCTTTTAATATCTATTGTATATAAAACCACGCCAACCTCTAATAAACTTAAATTAACATTAATATTCATAATTAAACAATCTCTAGCAATAAAGTTTCACAAACAACTCAAAACTCACATTAATGTATACAATTCACCAAACCAACACTTTTTAAACCATAATATTAAATTCAGCATTGAATCACATCATACAAACTAAAACTAACGTTGAAGACTATAAATCAAACAATTAATAATAAGTAAATATAAAGTAGGACAATGGAGAAAAATGAAATACAACAGAAACACATAACACATAGATGCTCTCATAATTCCAAATTTGGTACTTTAGAGGGTTTACACATCTCCATCACTTTCATCACCTTGAATATTTTCCATGGAGTAGTAGTGTACATATAAGCTATAAAAAAGTTGGTGAGGAAATTTGTTTATTGAATCTTCTTCAACCCAAGAACTTTTCTTAAACAAATGCACCATACATTTTTCTATGCACCTGTTGTGCTCGAATTGATCTTTCTTTCTTTAATCCAAAGGATGAAATATATCATAGATGTTTTCCAATGGAACTCATATTATTTTGTACCTCTTTCTCCAACTTCTTAATCCTTTTCAGAATATCATGTGAACTATCAGGAAAGCGGGGCTGGATAGGAGATGAATTTTGAGATGATTGATCCATAAGAATGATCATATTATTTTCCTCCCCATTTCTTATGCAGTTACAACAAATTTATGGGTCAATGGGCTTCCCAGGGCGAAGCACTTTTTCCCAACTATCGTAAGGTACTTATGACTGACTACAAAGTAGGAATATGGTAGATGGATGTCCCAGCCCATAAGTCGATCCATTTATAATCAAACCCCGAATAGATTTTATAATTAAAGCACCCACAACAATAGGTCTTCCTGTTTGAATACAATAATTTAAGATAACACTTTTCTTGTTCACTTTTACTGATTTTTGTGTAAGGAAGAAATTT
>NW_018217905.1:0-1887 GCF_001263595.1 Phalaenopsis equestris | reverse complement strand
CGAAGCAAGCGTTTGAACAGGACGAATCCAACGAGCACAATATCACTCAATTCTGACATCATTAAAGCTTCCAAACGTCCATTAAACTCCGTTTGATTGAAAAAAGCTATATGGAGCGTTCGATCAAAATGATTCATATTCCTGCATTAATTTCACTCAAGACACTATAAATAGTGCCCCACCCCTCACATGAGTGGGGAGAATTGAAGCTTTAAAGAGAATTGAAAACTCTGAGAAGGAGTTGAAGTTCAACACTATCCCGATCATCGTTGATCATCGCCATCGTTATCGACCACCGTCGACCGTCCTCGACACCCGTCAACTGTCGTCAACCGTCGTCGACCACCGTCTACCGTCGATCACTACCAATCATCATCAATCACCATCAACCAGATGCCGTGGGACAAGAGCTAATCATTATGGTTCACGTGTCAACAACAACCTACATGATCATCAGCTCGTGTAGCTCCAGACTCCGGCCCCCGTGACCTACGAACATCATTCATACTCGCCGCAACTACCTACGCGACCATTGATACAACAAAATAATGTGTTATTTTAAGTATACTTTTTATGCTTATTTTTGTTGATTTTGTTTTTTAAAGGGGTATTTTCATATTTTTGTTCCAGGTGTATCATGTTTAGACATTTGTAGCAAAATTAGCAAAAAAAATGAAATTTGGAGCCAAAATAAGAAAATTTGTGAATATGACTCCTGAAGCGTCACTTTAGAGAGAGCTGACGCCTGAAACACCATTTTACAGAGAGGTGGCACCTGATGCGCCGAATCGACGCCTGAAGCTCCAGAACCCAAAACAGCGCGGACTTATGCAACTTGCGTCTGAGACGTAAGAAATGAATTTTTATGAATTAAGGCGATACAGAATGAATTCTGTGCTAAAATTTGAAGGTCCACATGTTTCAAACGCCCAATGGACTGATTCAATGCACCTAGATATTTTGGAAGACTCTTTGATGAAGGGATATGTCTCTTGCATTAATAGACATGTCTTTTGGAATTCAAAAGGTTTGAATTTTGGAGGGAATTTTGAATTCTTTTTGGTGGGAGGAAACCTATAATAAACTAGAAGCAAGTCTAGGGCTAAAAGAGGTTCGGTGGTGGAGAGTGTGTGTGAGAGTGGAGGCATGTAAGGTGTGTGTGTGAGAGAGAGAGAGATAGAGAGAGAAAGTCAAGGACTTAGAGATTTTCTTCAAGAGTTGTAAGAGGAGTAAGAAAATGAGAGATTTCTCCTTCATTATTTCTAAGAGAGAATTGAGAGTGCTTGTAAAGGGGGAAAATGCTTAAAGGGAATTTCTAGGGATTTGCTTGTGAAGGATTATAAGATACGTTGTCTTTTATTTTCTTGTTTTGTAAACTTATTTTATATATGAAATATGTGTTTTGTCATATCATTCTCATGAATTCTGAGTAGTCTTCTTTATCCTTCTCCTTACTCCAAGATATGATTTTGTGAAGAATTGATTTTGTTTTATACGGTTTTAAATGTCAAAAAATTGTAATGATTTGAACTTCGATCTTCATTTACTTGTCGATTTGACCAATTGAAATGTTAAAATGTATTGAGAAATATATGATCCGAAAGGACTATGATTTCTATAACATGGTGAGAGTCACTTTTAATTTCATAGGTGAGGATGTTATCCATAGGGTTGAGTGCAAATAAATAAGGAAATATTCTTTTTTGAATGCAAAACTGGAGATTTTAAGGTGACAGATTAAAATCCTCAATTTGGTTCAGTTAATTGAAAATTAATGTGGGATTGTTAGCCCTCAGACGATGGAGTAGTGGGAGCTCTGAAGTGAGAGCCGAAATCCTCCCAACCTAACCATAGAATTGGGGACCAAACTCTAGATTAATCAATATT
>NW_018217904.1:21706-22894 GCF_001263595.1 Phalaenopsis equestris | reverse complement strand
CCAATTTTGACCATATGACTTGATCTCACCAAATGATCATCTACACCAAATGCAACAATCCATTAGGCAAATTGATATGGCTAGCCTAGCCCAAACTCAAGCTTTGGTCATTTGCACCAACTTGGACCCATGCACTAAATGTGACCTAACCACCTTAAAGCCACCAAATTAACTCCACCACAGCCATTATTAGTTGGACCTAGTGACCAGTCCAAACACCATGAAACCACCTAAATCAAGCCATGTACCAAAGGTCCCCCAAATTAATGGATCTTATTTCAAAAAATGCACATGCTTAAGATATCTTTGTCAAATCCAAGCACATTTGCATTAAATTGCTGTGATGGATTCCTCTGGGCTCCCTGAGATCCTAGCCACCTCCCCCTGGCCGGCCGGCCAGTCTAGTGGTCGGAAAAGCCCAAAACCGAGAGCCACCCCTATGGCACCTCACCTAAATCAAACCTAGAGGACAGCTCATCCAAATCAAACTATGGAGCTCCTCTGCCCTCCACCTAAGCACCACATTACACCTCCTAATTGGCCAAGACATCCACCATAACCCCATTTTTATAAAAGGCCACCTCCATGGCCGTTGAATAAAGTGCTGAAATTTTCTTAGAGAGGCCTCTCCAAACTTCACACAGAGCTTCCCTAAGATCCCCTCAGTGCATTCCAACCATTTTCCCTCACACATTCCCATTTCCGAAGCTCAATTTTAAGCTTGAAACCCTGCCGGAAACCAAGACAGAACCCAGTACACCTCCACACTCCACCAAACTTCAATTGCTTGTGCCCACACCTTCACAAGAGTAAAAGAAGCCAAAGCCCCATCAAATCCCCCTTCCACAGAGCCTCTACCATAGCTCTAGACCAACACTTGAAATCGAGCTTGGTCGGATTAATACCTAGGCCTTATACCAAGGTCAGGGACTCAATTCCTAGCCTCCTTGGACCCCAACAAACGTGCCGAGCATCTCTGATCGAAGCCTCCCTTCTTAGAGCAAAGGTATAAAACTCCTCCTCTTCCCGAGCTTATTTTGATTCTCCATTTGCTTAAGCTTGATTTCATGGTACCTTAGCCGTATAGATGTGTTTGTCTCTCTTAGACGAGGCAATAGGATCAAACCCGAAGAAATTTTGTTGAGTCTAGGCCGAGGTCCTAGGGATTTAGAGTTGACACGCACTAGA
>NW_018217904.1:20476-21372 GCF_001263595.1 Phalaenopsis equestris | reverse complement strand
TATTGCTCAGTGAATAGAGGAGAATAATGTGGAATAATTTTCAAGCCCATTTGATGCATAAAATATTTTAAATTATTTAAATACTATCTAGAATCATTTGATTCTCCATGCATATTGACACATCACCTTGGCTTGAAATTTTTAAATATTGTAGCCTCTGTAAGGAGGAACATTCTCTAATTTTTCCAAAGTCAGATGAGGTTCCTATACAGAGATCCATAATTTTCAAGTTATTTCACATTATTTCAGTAAAATAATCATGGAAATTAGCATATTGATTATTAAATTCTAAGAAAATTTTGAAAAGTCTACTATGACCTGAGAAACTATTGGAAATAATTTCATTGGTCAAGTCATTTAAAACATCCTTAAGTTTTCCAAACACTAAATCACTAAAATCATTAATTTTGAAAAACATAAACATTTAAATGACTTGATTTTTGATCTCTACTATGATTTATGATCCAAAGAACTCATCATAAAAGTTTCAAAATATTTTGAGTCCATTCAATAACTTAAATTGTTTTATAAAGATAAATACCACTCTTAACATTTAAATGATTTTTAAAAATCACAATATAACTCAAAAAATTATGAAACTTAGTTTTTTTAGTTCTCTATGATCAGGGATATTTCATAAAAATAAAATTATATTTAAAATAAAAACTTGATTTTTAGCCTATTTTAAACATTTAAAATAATTAAAAATTCATAAAATCACAAAAAATAGTAAAACTCATGGAAATGTTCTAAATTTCTTCCTATATACTTAGGAATAATTAGAATATTTTTTTCTGAATTTTAAAGCTTGAAAATAACTTTTAAAAGGCTAAAAATAAGTTTTTCACTAAAATAATTTCAATAAATCAAAGAAAAATATGAAAAATATAAAATTT
>NW_018217904.1:18530-18962 GCF_001263595.1 Phalaenopsis equestris | reverse complement strand
AAAAACAAAAATAAAAAACCAACAAAGAAAAAATCCCCCGCCACAACATTCAAAATATAAAACAACTCAAGATAATAATCACAAAGATCACACAAAATCACAACTTTAATTCAATTAAGATAAAATTTAAAGAACTTCAACCATAGGGCCACCTGATTTGATATTATAACTTGACACACTAGATAACTCAAACTCGTCGCAGCAGAAGCTTGGAGCTAGCATGGTGGGCAGCACGACCATCTTCAACAGCAAAACCTGTCTTCCCCAGCTAAACCAATCTTCCTTCCTTAGACTTGAACAACAAAGCCATAGGACTTCGAGGTTGCTTTCTTATGCAATGTAAATCCTCACCTTATACTTAGGCCTTTGCATAGCCTTACTATACAATATAAGCCCTAACTCGTCTTAGGACTCCGAGGTTGTCGTTTGTCA
>NW_018217904.1:0-18171 GCF_001263595.1 Phalaenopsis equestris | reverse complement strand
TTGCCCTTATAGGAAGCATGTCCGAACCCAGCTTAATATAAACCCTATTTAATCCTTTATATTAAATAGGGGAACTTGTCGGCAAATACAAAGGTTTCGCAGACCAAATGGACGTCATACTTTCCTTAGTTTATTTGATCGAGCCTTATCCTCAAGTCTTGTGTTAACCCTTTAGGATAGATAGAGGATTTGAGGTACAATACTCTTTCATTTTGAACTATGAAAATATGGGGTCAGTTTGATTTCATACTTCAACGTCCTTCCGAAGCGGGGGACGGGATTTCGATTCCAGCGACCGACAGCTTCTTACGGGCAACCCCACAAACAAACCAACTCCCGAAATAACGCCGACAGCTTCTTACGGGCAACCCCACAAACAAACCAATCCCCGAAATAATGCCGACAGGGTTTTTCTCAAGAGTCCAGGTAATTAATTCCAAAGTCTAGCTGACGGCGCCATCGACGCTGCTGACGGTGAGAACGGTAGGATGATGGTTTTTGGAGTTTAAAATGATGGTTTTTGGCGGTTTTAGGCGGGAGTTACTCCCTATAAACCTCCAAATTCGGTTCCTAAGTTTGTATTTCCCCAAAAATGAATTGAAACTCCACCAAATTCATCCCTATGGCTTCCAAATCCCGTGAAAACCATAGATTGTGAGTGTTCAACCGGAGAAAGTTCATTAGTTCTGAGGCGCAGCGAATCTTCAACAAAGTGCTGAAAAAGAGGAGATTAATCAAGGAAAGAGGAGTCATGAATTAAGGATTGAACAATCCTTTGACGACAATTGAAGGGATGATTGTGCGACAAATATGGGAAGTTTTGTGCTACACTACAGCTGTCGTAGTTGTTCCTGCGATGAAGGAGTTTTATGTTAATCTACATGGAATCAACCAAGGAGTCATCTATGTGCGAGGTAGATGGATAAATTTTACTTCTGTACAGATTAATGACTTATATATGATCGAGAATGTTCTTATCTGTCATTATTCCAACTTTGTCCCGACAAGAAACTTGATGAATGAGATCTACCAATATTTGACAGATGAAACTGAAGACTGGGAAATGAGAGAAAACTGGTTTGTTAGTTTTTCTGCGACACTTCTAAACTCCTTTTCTAAACACTGGCACTTCTTCATTTCTGAAAAACTATTATTGACAATGAAGATCGAAGATCGGTAAAGTTATAAAGTTACTAAGGAAAGTGCTATTCCGAATTACTGCATCCAAATGGGACTGTCGATCGATATTTGATTGATAATTGTTAAGTCTGTTTTGGGCCTGATCGTTCATGGATCAACTTACGGGCTTAGACATCCTTCAAAAATTTTCTTACTTTGCAGTCAGTTCCAAGTATCTTATGAGAATTGGGAAAATGCTTCTACCATGGAAGCTTTTGGACCCAACTGAGAAATTTCCAGCCAATGAAGATGAGAATGATATGACTATTATGGTAGATCAATCGTCTCAGAATTGTCTCAGAATTCACTTCCTATTAGAATTCACTTCCTATTAAGCCTTTAGTTCTAGACAAGACACTAGTGATCCTGCGCGGAATCAAGAAATTAGAGAAATTGGTACAAAATTCTATAAATGCAAATAATAATATCTCTGATTTTTTCGATCATCTAGACTGGAGGATCAAAGAGCATTTTGATCACTTTTGACATATCGAAGTAAGTTTGATACGATTGATAAGAAAGATGGGATTGTTAGAAGAGGACACTAATGAAGAATTTCCATATCGACCTTTCTATAACCTCTTCGTTCATGTTCAATCAATGGGTGATCTCAGAGGAGAAACAAACACTGAATCAGAAGAGTAGTAGATTTACCTTGCTACATGTATGTCTATGTGTGTAATTTGATTTGAACTTTGTGCTTTCTTTGCTTTTGATTTTTTTCTTAGATCTCAATATAGTTGAGATAGTTGAGATTGAGCATAATGAGATTGAGCATAAGATGTTTGTTTTCAACGTTTAGAGTGTTGTGGCTTGGATTGCAAAACTGATTTGATGTATTAAGGTTGAGAAAATATCAAACATATGTATGTATTGTAACGTGTATTGTAACCCTTGGAATTTACATATAATTGTGATGTTTTGTGTTGTGAATGTTTATTTGTGTTAGTACTTCATTTAATTACTTAAAATTTATGTCTATAATGATTGAACGGATGTCGTCGAGGCTTGAAATTGATCAAAATCTCAAAAATCTTGAAATTGACCCAATTTTGAAAATCTCGCTGACGGTGCCACTGACGCTGCCGATAGTGAATTTTTCCCGATACTTAGGTTATTAATTCAATAGAGCTCGCTGACGGCGCCGAAGACCCCGCCAACGGTGAGATCCCGAAAAGATACTTTTAACCACGATTTTGACCATTCAACTGCCACTATTCATCATCCCCTTCCTCTTAAGAAAATAAAATTTTGATCTAGGGCTTCAAGTTCTTGGATTTGGGGGCGATTTCAAAGCATTTAGACACTGGATTTTATCATCTCTTAGTAAGAGCTTCACTCTAACCTAAAAATATTTGATTTTCACCTTAAATTTCTTCCACATTGAGAAGATCCAAAAAATTTGAGAATGTGAAGAAAATATTTGGAAAAAAATCATGGAATTTAGTTTTGAACTCTTAGAGTCACTCTTAGAAGTCATTATTTGCATATTTGAAGTATATTTTGGAATTTTTCTATAATTTTGATTAGATTGAAATGACTTTGTGACAAAAGAGGAGACTTGATTGACGAGTCTCGCTTCGTCAATGCGAAGGTTCAGTCGAGATTTACTTTAGTATTTGAAGGGAATAAATGTATACAAGGTCACGTTTTTGAGAGTCCAGGAGGACAAATTGAACGAGTTATTACAGAACAGAGGTAGGAAAACTTTTGTTATACCACCAATAAGGCTGCTACAAATATTGTCATAGAATTTTATGCCAATGTGTTCTATTCTAAGGATAGAACCGTTCGAGTGTGGAGATTTTCTATTGAATTTAGTACCGCCGACATTAACTCATTTTATGAAGTCCCAGACTCCTATAACTGGCAATATGAAACCACAATACAATGGAAGGCTCGCTGAATGATGTCATCAACTTTCTCACTGATGGGAAAGGGACATGAAAGATAAAGCAACGAGAACGGGTAAATTTTTCTGCTTCCATGTTGAATGCCACATCTAAAGCGTGGCACTATTTTATTTCCTCTACTCTGTTACCTACCTATCACCATAGTGAGGTAATATGAGATAGAGCTGTTCTGAATTTTTGTATTTAGAATAATTGAACTATAAATGTGGGGAGAATTATTTTTAGTGGGGAGAATTATATGTGGGGAGAATTATTTTTAAGAATATATTGACCACAACAAAGAGTGAAAAAAGTGGAGGTCTGGGACATCTTGGCTTCTTTTATGCACTTTGCCAACTTTATGTAGTTGAAGCTGGAGATGATGAAGAATGGGTTTACCCTATGAAGCCCATTAGTAAAGCTAATTTGAAGACATGAATCCCATGAAAAATGGAGATCTGGGAGTAGGAGTCAAGAACCTTCTACTAGTAGAGATACTCCCTCTACTAGTTATGACTTTCCTTCTTCTAGTTCCCCTACCATAAATGATTTAATGAATGAGTTGACCTTGCAACAAAAGATTATAGAGCTAATAAATGAATGAATTGGGGGATTAGAACGTAAACATGATTATGATAGTGAGTACCTAGAGAGGCATTCTAACTTTGAGATAGCTTACTACGAAGCTCTGGCCCGGCACTACAGAGGTGGGCCTGATGTTACTTTTTCCGAATGCCCCCGTTATACTCAATTACAACCCAATCCACCTGCTGACCAGGGAGACAAAGATATAGTCTAAGATTTTGATATATATGATAGTAATTGATGTAATTTTATTTTTGTAATTTGTGTAATAGAGATAAATGTTTGTTTGTTGTACTTTCATTTTTATTTTTATGTTGTAATTGGATAATTTTTAATCATTGTTATAATTGTTTAGTGTGGTAGTTGAAATTTGCATGTGTAGTTATAATAGATGTTGAATAGTACTTTGTGAAATTGTAATGCGATGTGATTTTTATTTGCATTTTAATATCTTTGTAATTATTTTTTTTGTTTAGTACTGTGGATGTATTAGTGAAATATTGTGTTTATATAATGTTTAGTTTCGTACTTATTTCAAAATTTCATCACCCAACAAATTCTCTAATGATTTATATGTATAGAAAGCTCCTAATATTACAGACTAGATGAAGTAAAAATTCTGAGAAGGACTGCAAAATTTCAGAATGATGAAAATGCCTAAAGTACTGAGGTATGATTTTTATTTAGAATTTTTCTTTCCACCTATATCAATCCATATTGAAAAATTTAATTTTGGGAGAGGGAAGAAAAAGATTAACTATTAGATGTTCTCAATTTAAATATTTTCAAAAATTATTAATATGATTTTTTGTAGTGAATTTAATTAAGAGAATTATATTTTATAGATATTTAAATATTATGGTAGATTTAAAGGAATATTTTTGTAAGGAAAATTAATTTTGTAGATTAAGATATTTAACATAAGAGAATAAGACTATAGTTAACTAATTAAAGTAAAGGAAACTATATTTTGAAGTGTTAAGAATATTGGATATTCATTTGAGAATAAAATATTGGGGCTCAATGATGTAAAAGCTATGAAACACTTATAGGGTAAAGGAATGCTTTGAGTTACAAATTTAGGAAAAGAAAGGTGAGGTTCAAAATCATTAAAGGCTATCCAGATATAGTAATTCCTCACTTGAAAAGGAAAAAGAAAGGATTGACAACAATCCCTGAAAAGAAAAGAAAAAAAAATATAGGATTGAAAACAATATAAATGAAAAAAAAAGTATAAAAGTGAGGAGAAGCTTGAGGAGATGCCTAATCAAAAATTGGCTTCACTGGACCTATCTAAAGGGAAAACCTAAATACATTCCTGAACTTATATTTATGGATTAGAATCTTTTACTAGTAGTGTTCTCATGAAGTTCCTATCATTTGAATATTCTAAGTGACTTGATATTACAACATATAGTCATTCTTGAAATGAATAGAAAACTAGAACTCTTAAACTTGATGACTAGATAATCATGTACCTACATAGTTAATTTAATTACTTAATTTTTTTCTAAAAATCTCACTATGGTATTTACTTAAATCAAACTTATATTATTTCTAAATTAAAACTTTACTACAATAGATCATAACTTTTTTGTAGTACTAAAATTACTTGAGGACAGATAATAGTTAAGTTTGGGGGATTTTGACCAAAGGAAAATACATTGAGATTTTCATACCTATTTTACACTGATTTTGATGGTATTGCACTTTAAAGAGGTATTTTTGATGTTTTTTTGCAGGTATGTAAATATTTCCCGACGACAGGTTTTTACCGAGAGTTCAAAATCAAATAATCAAGAAGGCCACTGACAGATCCCTCGAGGCCACCAATAGTGAGATCGGCGGTTATCTCAACAGGTGCATTGAATGTGGACGATTTTAGAGGGGATGCTTAGGCAACTCTTGGGAAAACTCTTCTACAACTTTAAGAGAAATTTTTGGCAGAAAGTTGAAGGGAGTCCAGAGTGTCCAAAGACTGTCGAGAGGTCTACGGGTGTCCAGGGGAGTGTGGATTGTGAGGAATTCTTCGAGAGATTGTAAGAGTGGAGGGAAAGTGAGAGATTTCTTCCTCCTTGTCGCTTCGAAGAAGAATTCTGTGAACTGTAAAGAAAGGAAGAGATTTAGATGAACTTTGAGGAGTTCGCTTGGGGAGGAATTAGAGATAAGTGGTATTTACATATTGTAGTTTGTATGACTTTTATTTTATATATAACTTCTGAGTTTTGGCATATCTTCCTCATGAGTTCTGAGTAGTTTCCTCCGTCTTTCTCCTTGTCTTGAGATTTTGTGAATGGTGATTTGAATTGGTTGAGCCTTGAGAATGTTAAAGAAGTTGTGATGATATTTTCACTTTGATCTTAATTTACTTTCAATATGGCCAATTGATTTGTTAAAATATGTTGAGTTTTATAACTAAAGTGAATATTACATCCAAGATTCAGGGAGGTCAAAGTCCTTGAATGTTGGGTGTAAATAAATATGAAATAAAATTTATGGGGCGTAGAACTGGAGATTTTAGAGTGACAGACTAAAATCCTTAATTCGGTCTTATCGTTTGGGTGCTGAAGTGTAGATGTTAGTCCTCAGGCTAAGGGAACGTGGGAGATCTCAAGTGAGAGCTGGTATCCTCCCAGCCTAGCCACAGATTCAGTAAACAAGCATAGGATTAGTCAATGTTCTTTATATCTGGACCAAAGGGTAAAGAATAAGTATGCTCCTATTTGGCACAATCCAATTTGAACTACTTCACTTTATCCATTCACTTTAATTTCTTGACAAGGAGAAGGATGCAAGGAGAATGATGCTTTCTTATATATTAAACTTTATATTGAAAATTTTATTAATAGAATTAGTTATTTAAGAGTTATGAAAATTACATATTTATTTCAATTGCCTATTAGTGACAGATAAGCAATTTGAACTATATTGTTGTGATTAAGTATTGATTTTCTAAATCTAAGTTCGTAGTCTCAATATTACTCCCTCTGGGATAGATATCCAGGACTCCATTAGAGCCTTGTATTACTTGAGTGATACGTATACTTGCGTTGATAAGTGTGACTTTGTAATTATTAAATATTTTATATACATCAATATCGAATCTATAACCGCTGTCAAGTTTTTGGTGTCGTTGTCAGGGAATTAAATCTTCTAACAGCAGTACCAAATTCTTGTATTTTTAAGCATATATAAAGTCATTGTCACGCTTGTTCTACACACCTCTTGGATTAATTCAATGCATCTAGAAACTTTGGAAGATTCTTTTATGAAGAGATATAACTCTTGGATCAAATGACACTTCTTTTGAATTCATAGGAGTTAACTTTTGGAGGAAATTTTGAAGGGAATTTTGAATACTTTTCCAAAGGATAAAACCCAAAATAAAAGAAGAAGACTTGAAGAACTTCAAGAGGGGGGACAAAAAGAAGAAGCTTTCGGGTGGTGTGGCATGAGAGTTAGAGAGAGAAAGTAAAGGAGATTTTCTTCTAGGTTTACAAGAGGAGAGGGAAGGTGGGAAATTTCTTCTTCATTACATTTTTAAGAGTTAATTGGGAGTGTTTGTAAAGAGAGAAAGGCTTGGAAAGAACTTCTAGGGATTTTCTTGGGAAGGATTGGATTTTCTTGGGAAGGATTTAAGGATTTTGAGATAAGTTGTACTTTTATTTCTTTTATTTTGTAAACTTGTTTTTATATATAAAATTTTTGTTTTATCGTATCCTTCTCATGAAGTATGATTAGTCTTCTTTATCCTTCTCCCTACTTTGAAGATATGGTTATATGGTTTTGTGAAGAATAGATTACCATTTTAAATGATAATAATTTGTAATGATTTGAACTCTGATATTCATTTACTTTTCAATCTAACTAATTGAAATGTTAAAACTTGTTGAGAGACATATGTTCTAAAATGAGATATGATTTCTACAACATATGGAGAATCACATTTGATTTCATGGGAGAGTATGTCATCCATGGGATTGGGTGTAAATAAATAGAGAAATATACTTTTGTTGGATGCATAATTAAAGATTTTAAGGTGATAGTTTAAAACCCCTAATTCAGTTCAGTTGGTTGAAAACTAATGCGAGATTGTTAGCCCTCAGGGGAGAGAAGCCCTCAGAGGGGGGATTGGGGGGTGCTCTAGAGTGCCAGCCGATATCCTCCCAGACTAACCATGAAATTAGGGACCAAACTTTAGATTAGTAAATGTTCTTTATAGCACTCAAAAGAGGGTAAAGATTAGGATTGCTTCTATTTGGCACAAAAAAGCATTTAAATATATTTTTAAATGATTTCAATTTCTTCAAAAACCATATACTCATTGTAATGGGAAAGGATGCTTTCTTAAATTTAAACTTTCCGTCACAACAAAAACTTTGTTTAATTTTTACAATTTTACTTTTGAAAGTTTAATATTTTGCTCATTTTAGTTTCTGTTGTCTTACATATGCATTTTAATTAGCATTCACCTGAGTAGTCAATTTTTAAATTTTGCACTTTACTTTATTTTTTTTAGTATAAAATAATTTCCATAACTTACTTTATGATTTTCAATCTTCCCTATGGGATCGACATCTTAGACTTGATTAGAGCCTTTTATTACTTGAACGATATGTGTACTTCCGTTGATATTGAAGAGAGATTTTACAGTTTAAAAAGAGTTTTAAAGGAAAAATTATATATAAAAAAAAGTGTTTTTTTAGGATTATATTGCATATTTATTATGAATCTAACTACGTCACTTTTTTGGCGCTGTTAAGTGTTGTCAACTTCATAAATATTTGCATATACAAATCTCTGTGTCAAGTATTTGGCGTCGTTGCCAGAGAAGTAATGGAAAATATTAGTATTTTATTTTATTTTATTTTAAAAAAGAAATATAAAAAAAGAGTGTGTTTGTAGTTTAATTTGAACATTTTCTTATTTTAGTGTGTTTGCTTACTTTTAATTACTTGCTTTATTAAGTTTATGCGTAGTGTAAGATCTGAAAATTTAGTACCTTACAACTCTGAGTTAGAAAGAACTGTTAGAAAAATTTGAAAACAACAAAAAGAGAAAGATTAGTTTAGCAAAATGGTTTACAATTTAAAAAATGTTGGAAATGAAAATGAACATCATTAGAGACTTTTAAGAGATTATGCAAATCCTACAGAAGATGAAATTCATTTAAGTATTCAAACTTCTACTGTAGCTGGCAATTCATTTGAACTTAAACTTGTTATTATCCAAATGATACAAAACAATCAGTTTAGAGGAACACCTACTGAAGATCCTAACTTACACCTTGCTAGATTTTTAAAATTATGTGCTACATTTAAATATGATGGAGTGTCAAATGATGCCATCAGACTTAGACTTTTTCCTCTTTCACTAAGAGATGAAGATAAGATGTGGTTAAAATCAGTAGCACCTGGATCTATCAAAACATGGGGAGATTTATCACAAAAATCCTTATGTAAATATTTCCCACCTTCCAATACTACTAAGCTTAGAAATGATATCACATCTTTTTGTGAGTTTGATGGGGAATCAATTTACGAAGCCTAGGAAAGATTTAAAGATCTCCTTAGAAAGTGTCCACACCATGCGTTCCCAGATTGGTTAATAATTTAAACTTTTTATAATGGGTTGATTGGATCTCTTAGATTTATAATTGATACTGCTACTGGTGGATCATTAATGTCAAAGCCACTTGATGAAGCAGATTCATTAATTGAAGAGATGGATACTAATAATTTTCAATGGCCTTTTGAAAGGGTAAATCCAAAAAGAGTAGCTAGTATACGTGATTCTGATTCAATATCTATTTTAACTGCCCAAATAGCTGCTATATCAAAGAAGATAGATCAATATGGAATGATTTATTCTCATACAACACTTGTGCTTGAGGACAATTAATTGGGACAAATGATAGAATCCCAATCTTTTTATGAGACTTTGAATGCAATAAACAATCGTTCTAATAATCCTTATGTTAATTGTTATAATCCTGGTTGGAAGAATCATCCAAATTTTAGTTGGAGTAACAATAATTCTAATGCTTCAAATCCGCAATGGGGAAACAACACTGCAAACCTATTGAGAAACTCCAAGAATAAAGGGAACCATGCTTATAAACCTTATTACCCCCAAGGTTTTAAAAAATTACAAAGTAAGTAGAAAATGTTATCAATGGAAAAATTGATATTGCAGATGGGTAGTCAATTAGAAAGTCAAGGAGCTACTAACAAAAACATGGAAAATCAATTGAGATGTAATGTTACTGCACTTCAATAGGCCTCCAGGAACATTCCGTAGTAAAGTTGAAGTAAATCCTAAAGATTAGATGAAAGAGTAGATAAAAGCTATTCAACTAAGAAGTGGAAAAGAATTAGAAAATATAGTTAAACAAGACGTTGAAGTTGAAAAAGATGAGGTGGAAAATAAAAAATATGGTGAAGATTTTTTATGGTGAAGACTTTTAGTTTGAAGTAGAAAATCCTATTAAGCCAATGAAAATCACTGTAGAAAGACCACCACCTCTATTTCCTCAAAGATTGAAGCGGAAACATAGAGAAAATCAATTTTCAAATTTTTTGGAAATTTTGAGGAAACTAACGATAAACATTTATTTTTTGAAGCTTTGGAAAAAATGTCAATCTATGTGAAGTTCATGAAGGATATTCTTAATAAGAAAAAGAAGTTTGTAGATAAAGATACTGTTGCACTCAGTGAAGATTGCAGCGCTATATTTCAGAAAATGCTTCGTAAGAACCTTAAAGATCCTGGAAGTTCTACAATTCCCTGTGCTATTGGTGAACAATTTTATGGAAATGCTTTGTGTGATTTAGGAGCTAGTATTAATCTTATGCCATTATCAATTTTCAGAAGGTTAGGCTTAGGAGATATTTCACCTACAACTATAACTCTACAATTAGTTGATCATTTGATTACGTATCCTAAAGGAGTTTTAGAAGATGTTTTGGTAAAAGTTGATAAGTTTATCTTTCCTGTGGACTTTTTTTTCTATTAGATATGGAGGAAGATAATGAAATTCCTATCATTTTAAGAAGACCATTCTTAGCCATTGGAAGAACTTTGATAGATGTGCAGAAAGGAGAACTAACTATGCAAGTTAGTGATCGAGAGGTTACATTTAATATTGCAAAATAAAGGAGATACCCTGCAAAAGAACAAGAGATTGAATGCTTCAAAATGGATATTAATGAATACTTAAGCCAAGAATATTTTAAGAAAACTTTTGAAAAGGGAATTTAAAAATGAATATATGGAATATCAAGATGAGGATAAAATTCAAGATGAATCTATGGAAGTGAGTAAAGAGGATATGGGTTATGTTCAGGAAAGATTTGAACTGTTAGATCCTTCAGAAAGCAACAAGAATTTGATTTCATCTATTGAGAAACCCCTTGAAATAGAACTGAAAACACTTCCTACACATTTGAAGTATGCATTTTTAGGAGATTTATCTACATTACCTATAATTGTAACCTTTGAATTAACTTATATGCAAGAACAACAGTTGTTCAAAATTTTGAAAAGATATAAGAAAGCGTTTGGATAAACATTAGCTGATATTAAAGGAATCAGACCTTCAATTTGTATACATAGAATCTTATTAGAGGATTAACATGAACCAAGAGCTGACCCTCAAAGGAGATTAAATCCTATGATGAAATAAGTAGAAAGAAACTTTAAATGGTTAGATGCTGGAATAATATATCCTATTTGAGATAGTGCTTGGGTTAGTCCAATTCACTGTATTCTAAAGAAAGGAGGTGTGATTGTAGTAACAAATGAGCATAATGATGTGATATCAAAAGGACAAGTCACTGGTTGGTGAATCTTCATAGATTATACAAAATTAAATTCTGCCACCAGAATTGATCATTTTTCTTTACCTTTTCGGACCTGAGCATAAAAATTTTTTTTTTCTAAATGGATATACTGGTTATCTTCAAATACCTATTGCTCCAGAGGATCAAGAGAAAATAACATTTACTTGTCCTTATAGAACTTTTTCTTTTCAGCGAATGCCTTTTGAATTATGTAATGTACCTGCAACATTTTAAAGATGTGTGATGTCAATTTTCAGTGATTTGATTGAACAAGGGATTGAAGTTTTTATGAACAATTTTTCTATATTTGGAATTTCATTCAAAATATGTCTAAATCATTTAGAGAAAGTTCTTGAACGTTATGAAAAGACTAATCTCGTATTGAACTGGGAAAAATGTCAATTTATGGTTGGAAGAGGAAATGTACTTGGACATAAAATTTCACAAAATGACATGGAAGTAGATCCTGCAAAAATACAGGTTATATCAAACCTACCTCCACCTACCACAATAAGAGAAGTTAGGAGCTTTTTAGAACATGCTAGATTTTACATTAGATATGATTAAGATTTTTCAAATGTTACTAAACCTTTATGTTACTAAACCTTTATGCCAACTACCTTTATGCCAACTTCTCGAGAAAGATACAAAATTTGACTTTAATCAAGATTGCCTTAAAGCCTTTGAAACTTTAAAGGAAAAACTGATCATTGCTCCTATAATTGCTTCACCGGATTGGGAGAAACCTTTTGAATTGTTGTGTGATGCTAGTGATTATGCAATTGAAGTTGTTTTAGGGCAGAGATATGATAAGATTTTTAAAGTTATATAGTATACTAGTAAGACTCTTAATGATGCTCAAATTAATTACACCACCACTGAAAGAGAATTATTAGCTATTTTGTATGCTTTTGATAAGTTTAGATCACATCTAATTGGATCTAAATGTGTTGTGCATACTGATCATTCAACTATTAAATATTTGATGCAAAAGAATGATGCTAGAAAAAGATTATTTAGATGGGTACTTCTATTGAAAGAGTTTGATTTTATAGTAGTCGATCGGAAAGGTATTGATAAAAAAAATTTTGATCATCTATCGAGGCTAGAATTAGAAGAAATACTAGATATGAAAAAAGAGAGAAATGAAACTTATCCTAGTGAATGACTTTATGCTGTAAAAGGATGGGAAATACCTTGGTATGACGATAATGTAAATTATATTGTTAGTGGAATTTTACCACATGGATTAATAAAATAGCAGGAAAAGAAATTCATTCATGATGAAAAATCATATTTTGGGATGATCGTTATTTATATATGCAATGTATAGATTTAATGATGAGACGATGTGTGCCTTATAAAGAAATTCAAGAGATTATTCAAAAATGCCATGATTATGAATTTGGAGGACATTTTGGAAATGATAGAACTGTTCATAAAATTTTATAATCTGGATTTTATTGGCCTACTTTATTTAGAGATGTTAATATATATATCAAAACATATGATCAGTGTGAGAGAGTAGGTAATATTTTAAGAAGAAATGAAATGCCCCTAAATTTTAAATTGGAAATTGAAATTTTTTATGCATAGAGATTGGATTTTATGGGACCATTTATACCCTCATTCAGAAACATATACATATTGATTGCAGTGGATTACGTTTCAAAACGGATTGAAACAATCACTTTACCTCGATGTGATGCTCGTAGTGTTTCAAAATTTTTAATTAAAAATATTTTTACAAGATATGGAATGTCGATAGTAATCATTATCGATGGAGGATCTCATTTTGGAAATGAAACAGTTGCAAGATTGGTGGAAAAAAAATAATATAGTGAAAAAAGTTGCAACTGCATATCATCCCCAGGTGAGTGGTTTAGCAGAGGCATCTAATCATGAAATTAAGAGAATTTTGGAAAAGAGTGTTAATCCTAGTAAAATGGATTGTTCTACCAGATTAGATACTGCATTATGGGCATATAAGACAACCTATAAGACATTTATAAGAATGTCTCTTATAGATTAATTTTTAAAAAGACTGGTCACTTGAGAGATGAATTGGAACAAAAAGCTTATTGGGCTATAAAAGAATTCAATTTCAATTTGAAAGTAGCGGGTGAGAAAAGATTATTGCAATTGAATGAGCTTGAGAAAATGAAAAATGAATCTTACAATAATGCGAGGATTTATAAGGAAAAGATGAAATAATGACAAGATCGAAAGATAATTAAAAGATAATTTAAACATGGACAGGAAGTATTGTTATACAATACAAGATTGAAATTATTTCCTGGAAAATTAAAGTCTAAGTGGAAAGGGTCATTCAAAGTTATAAAAGACTATCCATATGGGGCAGTTAATATTGAAGACCCCCAAACTGGAAGAAAGTGAATGGGCACAGATTGAAATCATATTTTGATGGTCAAAGACCAGCTTTAAAAGAGACAGTAATGTCGGGTCAACCATAATAAAACTGGGAATGTCTGGCTGACGACATTAAACCAAGCAATTTGTGGGAGGCAACCCATTTTTATCATTGTTTAGCTTGTTTTTGAGTTTGTTTTATTTGAGATATTTCACGTATATTTATGTTTATGTCTTCATGTAGTCCGTGTATTTGATAAAATATTTAGAAACATCTTTATTTACTTAATTTTATGGAAATATTGAAAATTTATTGGATCGAAATCGGAACGGCAAAAATTCTGGAGCTGGCGCATGATGCATCGCGGGTCTGAAAATGTTTAAAACATGTCAAATGGCAGTTTTTAGAGATTTTTGGCTATTTCTTCTCTGTATAACTCCTAAAAACCGACTCCAAACCATATTTTAAGGGGGAAAATGATGGAAGAGTCACCATTTTTCAATTCTTATGGCTTCCCACTCTAGAAACTTCGCTATATTTGGATTTTTCAACCGGAGAAAGTTCTTCAATTTTGATGCACAGAAATTACATGATCGAGTTCTAGTGAAGAAGAGGTTTATCAAAGAAACGAGATTTATGAATCGAGGATTCAACTTGCTTAAAACTCGAGTAGGAGAGACTATTACACAATGGTGTTAGGAAGTGCTTAGCTACACTACTGTCGTTGTTGTTGTTCCTGTAGTAAAACAATTTTATGCAAATCTTCATGGGATCAACCAAGGAATGATTTACGTGCATGGTAGGTTTGTGCAATTCACTCCTTCAAGAATAAATGAGATGTTTATGATTGAAAATGTTCATATCTGTCATTATGCAAACTTTAACCCTACAAGAGAGAATGTGAATGAACTCTACTGCTACCTTACGGATGAAGATGCTAACTGGGAGACGAGAGATGATGGAAATGTAAGTTTTCCTTCATCATTTTTAAATCCAACTTCAAAAGTCTGGCACTTATTTATTGCATCAAAGTTACTCCCTACCATGCAAAATTAGTATGGTCACTAAGGAAAGTGTCATTCTGAATTACTATATTCAAACCGAAAAACCTATTAATGTTGGAGCTATTATTGTGAAATCAATTTTAGGTTTGATTATGAATGGATCTACACTGGAATGCGACATCCATCCACTATTTTCTTACTTGGTAGTCAAGCTCAAGTATTGTATGAAAGTTGGGAAAAAAGTGCTACTTCCTTGGAAGTCGATGGATCCAGAAGTCTACTGCAACTGTATTGGAATCGGAGATGAAAATGATATGAATGTACTGATGGATCAAGGATCTCAGAATTAATCACCTGTTCAGCCTTACTACAACTCTAGTGCACTTTCAAAAAAGATCAATAAGATAAAAAAGATGTGTTGAATCTCATGCACATGATTGGGAATATTACTAAAATGCTGGATCATCTAGATTGGAGACTGAAGGAACATTTTTAACATAGAAGGCGTATTGAAGATGGATTGGTATGTATGTTCAATAAACATGCTTGGATTGAGGAGAAAAATTCAAGTGATGAATTTCCATTTCAGCCCTTCTACAATCTGTAATTGCATCACCAATCAATGGGAGATATCTAGAAGGACGATAGTGAAGATGATGTTTGATCTTAATTTATGCATGGAATGTTTTGTGTAGTACTACTTGTTTTAATTTTTTGTGTTAGATTGTATTTCCTTTCTAATGAATGTTATCTATGTTTATGTTTTCAATTTTGATATTTAGATTTCAGTGTTAGGATGTTGGTTTGCTTTAGAAAACTGAATTTGATGTTTGTTGGCTTGAAAAATCAGTTTGTAATAGCACGAATTTTATATATAAATGTGAGTTTTGTGTTGTTTGTGAAAGTTTGGTGTTAGTGTGATATTTATCTATGCTTATAAAGGTTTATTTGAGTTAAATAGAGGTTGATGTAAAGCCGTACAGAGCAGATTTCCACAAAAAACCTAAAGTCTGGAAAATTTGAGCTCTGACACATGAAGCGCCCACTTACAGAGCCTTAGCGCAAGATGCGCCAAAGGTTGGAACATAGTACATTGCTTTGAAAATCATGAAATTGTTCAAAAAAACTCCATTTTTTCTGCTTGAATCATCTTCTACCTCAAGACCTTGGTCTAGGGCATCACATTGTGGGTGAAAGAGAAGGATTCAAAGGCTAAAAACTATAGATTTCATATTCAATTGGTAAGAGCTTCACTTTAACTTAGAAAATTTTTTTTTCACCATGGATTTTGGGACATCCAAAAATTGGGATTTTTGATGAAAATACTTGAAGATAACTCATGGTGAAAAGTTTCTTGCCAAATAACCTTGCTTGAGGAGATAGATTTTTTATTTAGTAATTTATTTGGACTATATTTAGATTTTCGTAGAATTTTCAAATGGCTCCCCAAGTTAAGAGAGCAAGGACGTCCAAAGACTTTGACGCGCAAATATTTGTTCATATTAAAGCCCAACATTGTTATAATACTCAAATGGATACCAAGAGAATGATCTTATAGTGGGCATTTGCAAACCCAGGTGGTGAGGTTGAAAGACTGATTTTTGCTAGGAATTATGAAAGATTTTGCTACTTCACAGAAATAGTAATTGTCCCGATAGTTCGACAGTTTTCTGCAAACCTGCGATTTGCTACTAAAGATCACATCCTAGTTAGAGGTAAATAAGTTAAATCTACTGCTGATCTGATCAATAATTTTTATGATTTAAAGGGTATATTTTTTGATTAATATGCTACATTAGTGATGATTGATTCATCACTGGAGAAAATGATTGCATTTTTTACTGAAGAAAGAGCGAAATGGAACATTAATAACAACAAGATAGTTAACTTCCCTGCTACCATGTTGACTATTCAGTAAAAAATATGGCACCACTTCATTTCTGTCAGAATGTTGCCAACAAATCATTTGGCTGATGTCACTAAAGATAGAGTTGTACTCAACTATTGCATTCAGAACATGAAGGCAATAGATGTGGTTGCACTTATAGTTCAACATACTCGGAGTCTAGCTGACAGTTTTACAGCTAGAGGATTGGGATACCCTGCCTTGATTTTAACTCTATGTTAACAATCAAAAGTAGAATCCCATAGAAATGAAGAAAGATTGCAGACACAAAATCCGATCAGGAGACATATGATTCAGAGAGTAGAATCATTTGTTGAGTCCAGAAGTGGAAGAAAGGATAGGCCCTCTACATCTAAAAAATATATGCATTTTTAGACCCATATTTTATAATTATTTTTGGTGATATTGCACCTTAATGAAAGGTATTTTGATGTTTTCTTACAAGTTGTTGATTTTTAGGACTTAAAGCAAAAAGGAAGCAAAAAGGATGTAATTTGGAGTCAAAATGATATTTTTGAAGAAGTACTCAGCGCCGACCACCCCAAGGACAGATTTAACGGCGCAAAATAACAGAACAATTGAAATTTTTATTTAGCGCCGACGACGGCAGACCTCAGCACCGATGGCGCCAGACTAGCGCCGATGGTGCCAAAGGTGGTTCAGCCCCCATTTCTAGAAGGTTCAATGTATTTAGAAAATTTTTAAAGAGTTTTTAGAGGCACCTCTTGGAGAACCGACCTTAGGCTTTATTTGGGGTCAAAATTCATCAGGAAATAGACTCCATTTCACTCTAAAAATTTCCACCATGCTCCATTTTTGTCATTCTTCATAATTCATCTTCATTTCACCACCATGTTGGAGTTAATTAGTGATTTTTCTTTTATAGTTTAGAGCTTGTGTGGTGAGATATAATGTGAAACTTTCTGTAAGAGTGTTGGAGAAGGAGAAAAGTGAGAGATATCTTCCTCTTACATTTTATTTAAAGGCTACAAGAGATTCGCTTTGAGAAAGAGTTTCAGATAAGTTTTATTTATTTATTAGTGTTTTATGAACTTTCCTTTATATATGAAATTTGTGTTTTGTTGTGTCTTTCTCTAGAAACTCATGAATTCTCTAGAAATCTGAGTAGTTCCCTCTATCTTTCTCTCTACTCTGAGATATGGTGAAATGAAGAGATAATATGATGTGCCAATATTAAAATATAAAAAAAATGTGATGATCTTTCAACTCTAAACTTAATTTACATTTTGATCTGGTCAATTGAATTGTTAAAATATGTTGTGAAACATATGATCCGGGAAATGGAGTATGAATTCTACAATAGAGTGAGGATTACATTTGATTTCATGGAAGAGAAATTCTTTCATGGAATTAAGTGTAAATAAATAGGGAA
>NW_018217903.1:0-2341 GCF_001263595.1 Phalaenopsis equestris | reverse complement strand
TTGTTGTTGTTGTTGTTGTATTAATATTTTAGTGTTACATGTGAGGGCAACTAACGTTTAAGTTTGGGAATTTTGATGTGTAGAAAGATATGCTTAATTTTTTTATATTTTGCATATTTTTATGGATGAAATTGCATTTTAAAGAAAGGTATCTTTATGTTTTTCTTGCAGGTACAACATGTATTAGAAGTGGATCAAAGTGAAGAAGAAATGAAGCAAAGTGGATGGGAATTGGAGCTAAGGAGGACCCAAGTGATTGATGCATTGGCGCCAGATTTTTTTGGCGTCTAAGCGCTAGTCCCAACCTAGGAATCCGAGAGGCTGGTGCGCAGAGAGTCTTGGGCGCCTAGGCGCCCGCACCAGCTTGGCAGACAAAGAGCCCGGCGCCTAGTCGCCTGCCCCATGGCGCCAGAAACTGCCTGGGTTGTTTTCAGTTGTTCTCCTACACTATGTGGGGAGATATTCAGCACAATAAAGAGGTTCTTTGTTGAAGGATAGGGAGTCTTCTTTCAGTTCTTTTGAAAATCTTTAGTCAGTGCTTTGTTGTAGGAGAGAGTACGAGAGCATTTATGAGTAAATTGGAGAGAAATTCAATTGCTAAGTGAGGAGACACTTGAGGAGAGCAGCAAAGGGGATTAGGAGATCCTTTGGGAAGCATTCTCAAAACTTTGTATAGGGGAAAAGTTAAGTATTTTGTATTCTTGTTATTGTATTTCTGTAAACACAATTCTATAGTGGATTTACTTGTTTTCAAAGATGTTTTATGGTACTTTCTCAATGTTTTTTTAGTAGTCTATCTACCTTTCCCTTGTGGTGATTAAGTAGGAAATGTAGGAACTAAAGAATACTTTTAAATTTGTTTTTTAAATTTATAATGTAATGAGTAACCTTCAAGTCTTTATTCGTTTTTCTTTCTGGTCAAATGATTAATTAAGATGTGTTGTGATTCATAATGACTCGGGAGAGCTATGGTAGAACAACTAAGTTATTCACATTGATCTATAGGGCATGGTGAAGTACTTTGTAGGGAGATGCAAGTGTTAGGGATACAATCTTTGATGGGTTCAAATTGAGGTTTAAGGAATTAAAACCAATTTAACTTATATTCTTTATGCACTCGGGAGAGGTTAAAGAAAAGGGTTGATTCTATTTGTCACTAGCTTCATTCACAATTTGCATTTTTTTATTTCATTCACTCCGCTTAGATCATTGCAAGGGAATGTAGTTTTATAACTTGGTTATCATCAATCCAAATGTATCATGTAGAATTAGATCATTGCAAGGGAATGTAGTTTTATAACTTGATTATCATCAATCCAAATGTATCAAGTAGAATTTTAGGAGTAAAGCTTTTAGGAGTAGTTTGTAATTCAGTAGGACTAGTTAGCACAACATTCAACCAATTTAACTTCCAAGCTAAGAATTATTTAGTAGGGTAGAACTTTTCTTAAACTTAAACACCTTGCTTCATGTGGGTTCGATAACCTGAACTCAAAAATCGTATAGTACAAAAGCGATACGTACACTTGCGTAAGGCCCCCAGAGTGCAAGTGCACCAAGATTTAAATTAAGGCCGCATCAATGGTGTGCCCTTTTCATGGTTATAAGTATGGTTCATTAATATTCCTCCTTTATCTCCCCCACTTTATTTAGCTAATCATCATGATAATGGTTTTCTAAATGAATGAGACAATTAACTAAACTAATTTTTATCCAATATGTTTCTAGTTAAGAAAGAAAATATGTCGAGGAAGGTGGGAATGAGGGTTTCAACCTACACTAGCTTTACAGAAACATGAGAAACTACCAAAGGGAACAAACCACTTAGCATAATTTTTTTAGTAAAAAATAGTGAAACTTTAACAATAATACTTAAGGAAAACAATAAAAAAGGTTAAGAAGGCTCACGCAAAGTTAAAATTGATGGAATGATAATAGCTTCTTATTATAAAGATTGAGTGATTTTGTTGTTTGCAAATTTTCCTCATTCCAAAGATATTAATCTCCTCACAATCAAACCCTAATGTTAATCTCAAAGTTACTGGGTCGATTAGAGTGCAAACAACATCAAGCCACTATACAATCTCACAAGTTTGAGCCAATGAACCAAAGTTAGCAATCCTTAGCAGCACAGAAGAGCTAGAACCAAAGATGTTACCTTTGAAAAACTAAAGATCACCCCTAGGAGCTACTAATAAGCGAGATGAGCTGACACTAAAAAACAATGGCAAATTTTTTTAAGGAAAATAGATATTAATTTTCTTTTATTAGCCTCTACGGCTTTTGATAGACTTTGCATAAATAACTAGTTAGTAGTTCCGGTTAATGTCCAAAGAATTGT
>NW_018217902.1:446659-446999 GCF_001263595.1 Phalaenopsis equestris | reverse complement strand
TACTTTCTCGAGCCTTCGCGAGCTCTACATTTACAGCGGCTTGATTTCATATTATGTTTACCATATAGATGTATTCGTCTCTTTAAGACGAGTAATTTAAAAAAATAATAACTAAGATCCATTAAGAAATGAGGGAGATATTAAGCTTTTAAAATGGATGGCTCTCGGTTAAGGCTATCGGGGACGATGAACGGATGTCGTCCATTCTCGCGTGTATTGAATGGACGGTGGAGATCAAGTCGGATGATCATCTAGGACGATACAGCGAGACGCGTGGCAGCTGACTCGGAAGGCGGCGTCAAATGGGAGCGCGCCGCGGGGCCTTTCAACGGATCCGATG
>NW_018217902.1:443593-444007 GCF_001263595.1 Phalaenopsis equestris | reverse complement strand
GCTAACGAGGCTTCCCACGGGCTAAATGAAATTATGGAACTCATTAAGTTGAGATTAGTAAATTCATTTGGACTAAGTGATTCCGATAGAAAATAGTGGTACCGGGACGACGGAACCGTGGGATCTTGACCGGTGTCGCTTTAATCAACTTTAATATGCCTATAATAAAATTTAAAGAACTTTAACCATATGGTCACCTAATTTGATATTATAACCAAATGACCTAGAAAACTTTAACTCTGCTACGAGGAGCTTGGAGCTTACATGGTGGGCAGCCTGGCCATCTTCAACAGCAAGAGGATCTACAACAACACATCTTTCCTTAGTTTTAAAACAACAAAGCCATAGGAATTTGAGGCTGTTTGTCTAGTGCAACATAATCCCGCAAACACATCTTTTAGGCATTTGTACAAT
>NW_018217902.1:412663-443045 GCF_001263595.1 Phalaenopsis equestris | reverse complement strand
GACCGACAGCTTCTTAAGGGCAAACCCCACACCAAAAATAGTGCCGACAGAGCCTCACCCTCAATTCTTGTGTTCATCCTTCGGGGATAGATACAGGATTTGAGGTAAAGCGCTCTTTCATCTAAACTATAAAAATTATGGGGTTAGTTTGACTTCATCTTTTTCAAAACTAAAATTTTTAAAACGTCCTTCTGAAGCGGTCAACGGGATTTCAATTCTGATGACCGACAGCTTCTTACGGGCAAACCCCACACCAAAAATAGTGCTGACATACTGCCAACAAATCATTTGAGTGAAGTAATGAAGGATAAAGCTATGCTAAACTTCTGCATTCAGAAAATAAAGGCAGTAGATGTTGGTGCTCTTATAGTTCATCATTCTAGGAGTATAGCTAGTAGTGCTACAGCTAGTCGTTTGGGTTACCCTACCCTAATTTTTACTTAATGTGAGCAATCAGGAGTGGAGTCCCATAGAAATGATGAAAAGTTAAAGCCATAAAATTCTATTGGGAAGCATACTATTCAGAGAGTTGAATCATTTGTAGAGTCCAGGAGTGGAGGTAGTGATAAACCCTCTACATCTGTAGCAGGGGCATCTACTTCTCGCTCTGCTTCACTTGAAAGTATTTTGGAGTAGATCTTTGATTCAACAAATGGATATTGTGAATATGCAGAATAAGATTAGATGAATTGAAGCAAGGAATGCTTACAATGATGAATATAAGCAGAGGAAAGTTCAACATGATATAGCTTATGAGGGGGATATGGTTAGATATCTTAGGGGTGAGTATAATGTGGAATTTCCAACTTGCCCTAGCTTCACTCCTTAAGCTCCAAATAGTGATGAAGAAGAAGAAGAAGAAGAAGAAGAAGAAGAAGAAGAAGAAGACAATGATGAGGAGGAGGACGATGAAGATTGATATCATAGGAGTTAGTTTGTTTATTATTTTTATTGTTTGTTATTTGTTGTCGTTTTAAGACTATTATAGGAAGAACTTTCATTTTAATGATGTGTTGTGGACCTAATTTGAAATAAAAAATGCAGATTTTTACTTTTTATGCAATTTTTATTATTTTTCAGCTTTTGTTTCTATTTTCAATTCTCAACAAATTCTTTCAAATCTCTTGTGTTTCATTTAATGCTTTAATGTTTGTATTCATTTTTAAAGTTAGTACCTGTAGTATGCCAAAGACCAGTTTCATACTCAGAAATCCTCTACAAGTTAGTTTTTATTCATGCATTTATTGTTTTCTTTCACCTACTAAATTTTTTACTAACATGATTATAAATTACTTAAAAATTTAAGTTTGGGGGAAAGAAAATTTTCTTTTAAAAAAAAATTAAACTAAATTTTATTTATCCTCAATTAACTATATTTTTAAAATTAATTTAACATGACCTAAGATATTAAGATTTAACTTTAAATGACTATACTTATGTTTGTAAATAGTATGGTAAATTTAGGTAAAAGTTTTTAATAATGAAGGTCAATTTTAAGTTAAAGATGTTTGGTATGATAAGATATGAATATTTTTTTCTATTTAAAATAAAGAAAATTATATTTTTGAAGTATTAGGAATTTTATAATTTCATATAAGAAGAAAAGTGAAACTTTATGAAAAATCATAAGCTAATAAAAGTTTATAAAGTGAAGAAAGTTAACAGGTTTTAACTTTAAGAAGAGGATAGCGAATTTAAAAAATTTTAAAAGCTATCCAGATATAGTAATCCTCACTTGAAAAGGAAAGAAAAGAAGGGATTGAGAAGATCCTGAAAAAATAGAAAGAAAGAAGAAAAGAAAAATGACTGAGAAGAAGCTTAATGAGATGTCTAATTAAAAATTGGCTTTACTTGAATCAACTTAAGGAAAATGTTTTATTAAATTTTCTAAACTTATATTAGAATATTAGTAGCATTACTAGTAAGGTTTTCATGAAGTTCTTTTTCGCAAGAATGTGTTAAGTATCCTTGATATGACAAATTACAATTCCTTTTTAAAAGAATTGAGATTTTGAAATCTTACATTTGATTACTATGTACTCTTAGACTTAGAGCTTGAATCTAATTTATTAAAGTTTTTTCTTAAATTTTACTATTTTATTTATTAAGTTTTTATTGAACTAAAATATGAATGTTATAAGTTAATCTCTATCCTAAGTCATATGCTTCTATGTAGTAAAAGTGTCACTTGAGGAGAAGTAACATTTAAGTTTGGGGATTTTGAAACACTAAATTAATATGTTATTTTAAGTATACATTTTATGCTTGTTTTTGGTGATATTGCTCTTTAAAGAAGTGTATTTTCAAATTTTTTCTGTAGGTATATCAATTTTAGGCATTTAAAGCAAAAGTAGCAAAAGAATAAAATTTGGAGCCAAAACAGCAAATCTTGGGATTTTAGAGCCTGAAGCACCATAACTGGCGCATGAAGCGCCACTTTACCGAGACCTAGCGCCTGAAGTGCTAGAACTGGTGTCTGAAGCACCATTTCATAGAGAGCTAGAGCTTGAAGTGCCATATGTGGCGCCTGAAGCGCCAGATTTGGCTCCTGAAATGCTAAAATCCAGAATAGCGCTGCTTAAGCAAGTTGGCGTTTGAAGTGTCAGAACCAGTGCCTGAGATGACTTTTTGCAGATTAAGTTAGTTTGGGACATGTTTTGGACAAATTTCAAAAGGTATAGTTGTTCTAAACACCCCATAGAGTGTTTCAATGCATCTAGACACTTTGGAAGGTCTTTTATGAAAGGATATGTCTCTTGGATCAATAGACATGTCTTTTGAATTTAAAAGGTTTGACTTTTAGACAAAATTTTGGAGGGAATTTCTAATTCTTTTTGGAGGGAGGTAGCCTCTAATAAAAAAGAGGGATGCCTAAGGCTTGAGATAAAGGTGTGAGAGAGAGGCGTGTGAAGGATTTTCAAAGAAGGCAGGAGAGAGAGAGAGAGTCATGAGCTTGGAGATTTTCTTCAAGAATTGTAAGAGAAGAGGGGAGGTGAGGGAAAGTTAGTGATTTCTTCTTCATTACACTTCTAAGAAAGAAATGAGAGTTCTTGTAAAGAGAGAAAGTGCTTGAAGAAAACTTCTAGGGATTTGCTTCGGAAGAATTGTAAGATAGGTTGTGTTCTTATATTTATTTGTTTTGTAAACTTATTTTTATATATGAAATATATGTTTTTTTGTATCCTTCTCATGAATTTTGAGTATTTATCTTCATCGTTCTCCCTATAATGAGATTTGTTTTTTGGAAGAATTGATTTTTTTTACAGTTTTAAATGCCCAAATTTGTGATGATTTGAACTCCGATCTTCTTTTACTTTTTGATCCGGCAATTGTAATGTTAAAATGGTTGAGAAACATATGTTTCAAAAGGGCTATGATTTCTACGACATGAAGAGAATCACATTTGATTCCATGGGAAAGGATATCATCCATGTGGTTGAGTGCAAATAAATAGGGAAATATACTTTATTGGATGCAGAATTGGAGATTTTAAGGTGATAGATTAAAATCCCCAATTTGGTTCAGTTGATTGGAAACTAATGTGAGATTATTATCCCTCTGGTGAAGGAGTAGTGCGAGCTCTTGAGTGGCAGTCGGTATCCTAACCATGAATTTAGGGACTAAACTCTGGATTAGTCAATGTTCTTTATTTATTTTAATTTTTTCACAATCCATATACTCATTGTAAAAGGGAAGTATGCTTTTTTAAATTTGAACTCTTCACCATAAAAACTTTGTTTAGTTTTCAAAATATTACCTTTGAAAGTTTAGCATTTAGTTTAATTAACTTAATCTTTTAAGTGCATTTTATTTAGCATTCACTCATATACTATAGATTTAAATTTCATACTTCACTTTTGTAGTTTAAGTTATAGTTTACATTATAATCTTAATAATTTATATATAAGCATTTCCAACTTCCCTATGGGATCGATATCTAAAACTCTATTAGAACCCTTTATTACTTGAGTGATATGCATACTTATGTTATTTTTAGAGGACTTGGCAGTTTAAAGACTTTTGAAAGGTAAAACTATTTTCACTAAAGTTATTTTTGTTGGGTTTAAATTACATATTTACTATTGTATCTGTCATATGTATTTTATAATATTGAAAAATATTTGCAAAAATAACACACTAAATCCACCGGCATCACAGGGCCCATGATTTTTTCACTGCTAATAGGGGTTTTAAGAAAGGTAATCCACTATCCCCCACTATTTTCATCTTGGCTATGAATTATTTATCAAGGCTACTTGATAGCACAACTCCCTCTAATTTGTTTCACCATAAGTCTAATCTGCCTATTAGTCAACTCCTATATGCAGATGATATCATTCTGTTTTTCAGGGCCACTAAATCTGCTGTTAAGCAAATTATGCATTGTCTTGAGTACTTCCAACTGTGCTCTAGTATGGAATTTAGTCCCATTAAATGCACCTTATTGTTTAGTTGTAGAACTTAGGATCATCTCAAATAATGGATAAAACAAATCACTGGGTTGTCTATTTCTTCCATTCCATTCACATATCTTGGGGTCCTCTCATCAAAGAAAGCATAAAGCAGGTGCAGTTTGACAAGGTAATCACCAAGATTGATGTCTAGCTTAACTGCTGCTCCAGTTCCTTCCCCTATAATGAGGGTAGAATTACCCTGTTGAAGAGTATCTTAACCACCTTTCCACAGTATATTTTACAGATGTCTGGAATGAAGAAAAGCACTCAGCTCCATTTAGAGAGATGTTTTAACAGATTCTTATGATGATGACAAAGAAAACAACTCCACTGTCCTAGCTGGTAGAAAGTTTCAAGACCAATTGTTGCTAGGGGACTGGGATTTAAAGGGCTTCCTCAGTTGTAACAATATAATCTCTATAAGCTTTGGATTAGGTTCAGGCAGCAAAACTCACTTTGGGCTAACATCCTGTTGGGCAAATACTACAAGGGAACTTATCCTAATCTGGTAGTCAGAAAAATTGGGGACTCTAAACTTTTGGTCAATCTCCTCAAGATCAGACAACAAACTGAAAAGCCGTTCTTATGGGATTTGAGATAAGGAAAAATCAACTTCTGGTTGGATAAATGGTGTCCTCATGATATGCTGTAACCTCTTCATCAGAATTTCAACTTTAATTTAAGGGTGGTTGATTACTGGGAGGTGAAAAATTGGTCCACTGATTTGTTGCATAACATGTTGACACACTCTTCTACTGAAGCTATATCTAAAATACTCATTTATGTTACAAGAAAAGATTCAATTGTTAACTTTATTAATAAATCTCAAAGCTTAACCCAAGCCATATATTCTTAATTGTATCAGTGGATTTTAGTCCCTTGGGCTGACTGTATTTGGAACAAATTCCTCACTTTCCCTATGTCTTTGTTGGGTTGGAGATTTTCCACCATTTTCGGCATATTGATGATATCCTTAAACTCAAAGGGTTGAACGGTCCCTCTACGTGTTGTCTATGTCTACAGGCAGAAGAGTCTTCTGCTCATCTCATTTTTTAGTGCCCTTACTCTCAAACTATTTGGAAAGAATTCATTAAATGCTTAATAATTGATATAATATTATTGGACTGGAATTGGTTAATTCTATGCTGGACTAGCTAGGCTAAGGTAAAGTTGGGTATAATTCCATTTATCTTGTTATGGTTCATTTGGATGGCCAATAATCAGGCTAAATTTGATAGCTGCCTCACCCCTTCTCTAAAGGTTGTTGCTAACTGTAAGATATTCCTTCTCAAAACAATCTCTTTGAATAATTTTCCTAATATTTGCACTTCATCAAGGCATAGTGGCTCTCACAAACTTGACGTCACACAGGTGCTTTGGGCCTACCCACCCATTTATTAAGGTCAACACAAAGGGTAGTTATTTTGATCAAGGTGTTGGTCTGTGAGGAGTTTTCAGGGACCATGCTTGAAGGTGTCTCCTTTTTTTATACTCTTCCATTTCAGTCAAGGATTCTTTGGAAGCTGAGGTGGCTATTTTTTTCTTGGCCATTAAGTTAGCAACTCTTAACAAATGGGGAAATTTATAGGTGGAGATGGATTTCTCCTTACTTTTGAGGGCTTTCACTGTTGAAGATTCTTATTTTTGGCACATTGTTCATTGTCTTAAGAAGATTAAGGTGCTGGGGACTCCTTCTCCCATCCACTTTACTTTTATATATAGAGAGGGCAATTGTCTCGCTAACTGGTTGGCCAGGTTTTGGAATGCTTTTAACTCAAATCTTCTTTCCAAAACCGCTTCTTTACCTCTTGCTTTCTTTTGGGTGGGGACTGTTTCAATGTCCCTTACCTTAGAATTTGTAATTGAATTATATATATATATATCTGTGTGTGTGTGTAGGTTTTGGTGGTATGAATGTGTATAACATAAATTCTTCTTCATAGTTTAAGGTTGTCAGCTTGTTTAATGTGCCTACTAAACTTGAACTAGCTCTAATTGGCCTGACCAACTTCATTCAGCCCGTCTAGCTTCATTCGGCCTCATAGGTTTAAGCTGCTCGATAGGTGCATGTCAACTCATCCATCTCTAGTTGAAATAACCATCTTCATTCAATTTGACCATCTTCTATCGGCCTAACCAACTCCATTTAGCCTCATCCAATCAAATTGACAAGCTTTAGCTAGCCCAATAGGTTCTAATCAAGTTGATTACCATCATTAAGCTTGTTTGGCTGCAATTGGCTTGCTAGCTCGGTTCATCATGATAGGTTCCAGTCAACTCGATTAACAATTCAGTGTGACCAGCTTCATTTTTCCCAACCAGCAAAAGTCAACCCACCAACTCCAGTCGGCACTACATGTTCTAGTCAGCTTGATCAGCTCTAGTTGGCTCAGCATACTTCAGTCATACCAACCAACTCTATTTTGGCTAGCCAACTCTATTCATTCCAACCAGCTCTAGTCTGTCAGATATATTCCATTAGGCTCGACCATATCCATTTATCTCGACCAACTCAAGTCGTCTGACTAGCTCTAGTCACCAGACTAACTCCAGTTTGCCCGTCTAGCTCTAATCGATAGACCAATTCCATCTGGTCTGCTTAAATCATTTGGCTCAACTAGCTACATTCAAATTGGCTAACTCTTTTCATCCGACCAGCTCCAATTGGGCTGCCAGCTCAAATTGACCCAATTAGCTTCAATTGTTAGGAGAGCTACAATCAACAGATGAGCTTCTATGGGCTCAACCAACTCTAATCAAATCAATCAACTAGTTCTAGTTGGCTATCTCCAGCTTGCATATGACTTGAGATATAATTATGATTTTATAGCAATTCTTTTGTTATTGATAGAGAAGTAATATTTTTAATATGGGGATGGAAAACTAATATAAAAATATTATTTACTATTGTCACCTCTCTCTCCTCATTTATGTTATATTCCTTGGGTGTGATTCAAAAATAATCTTGGATTAAACATTCTAAAAAAGTGCAGTGTGGGTGGATTATGCCATAAATAAGAAGAGGAGCATCACTAGAAGAAGAATCAAATCATTAAAAAATGACTAGCAACATATAATGCATTACAGGGCTCAATAGGTAGAACTATCAAGCACATCCATTTGACCTCTTCTAATTGAAATCCTTCACTTGGCCTAATCCAATTAGCGTATTAGATTCTAGTCAGTCTGACCAGCTCCACTCCATGAGACTAGTTATAATAAACTCACCAACTCTAGTAAACCTGGCTAGCTACAGTCGGCTTGATAAGTTCCAGTTAGCTTAATAGACTCCAGTTTGTGCAGTAGGTTCCATTCTACATGACTAGCTCCATTCAGTTCTACTAACTACAATCAGTCTGATAACTCTAATTGGCCCGACATGTCTCAATAATCATGACCAGGTCCTGTTGGCCCAATAGCTCTAGTTGGCCTGAGTAGCTCTAGTCACTTGGCCAACTCCATTTGGTAAGGAAAATCGCTTTCCGAAGATATTTCTCCAAGAGAAAAATGAAAACTTGTTTATCAAAGGGAAGATAAGCAATGTAGGAGTGAAGCCAAGAAAAAAGAAAAATTTTACAGGGAATATCTCTCAGGATCATCCTTTAATTTGTGCTACTACATTTATGTCTTTTCTTCCTAGTCTATGTAAATTCGTTTATAGCACTTGGGGAACTTTTTTTCAAATGCAAGTTTTTTAAGAGTAAGAGAAAAAAAAATCTTCATTTTTTTATCCTACTAAGCTTAATAGAAAAATGTTAGGGACGAAGTGGGAGAAGCACATTCCAAACTTTAACACAGTCAAATGAAGAATAAAGTTAGTTAACTTCAGTTTGAAGACCATGAGATTGAAAACTATGTAAAGTTGAAAATTTATGATAACGACTACTTGTAGGAGAGTTGTGATCCCTAAGTGAAGGAAAGCTTAAATTTATTGAAACTAATTGAATTTCTTATAACCGAGTCATATTAAGAAAATGATTAAATTCAATTGCACAAAAAGCCGGGACCCATTTCACTAATAACACTTGGGGAACTCTCTTTATAAGATCAAGTTAACTATAACAGAGATGTGTTAGTGATTTATGAGAGTACTTCATGAGGGTGAGACAAAATACTCCTAGGATAGAAACTTGTAGGAGAGCTAAGTACCCTCAGACAGATGAATAGTTAACATATTGCTTTTTCTTGCCACTATAAATTTCGAAATTTTTAATTCTCTATGAAGATAAAATTATGGTTGGTTTATTCAGGCCTTATAGTACTCAAAACTTATCATTTTCAAGGTTCAGAATTATGAGAATTGTCTTAAAAGGGAGACGAGTTTGGTATAGACAAAAATAGAGTTTATGCCATCTTAAACTTATTTCATCTTTTTTAAAATTATCTTCACAATCTATGGATTAACTTGTAAAGTAAATCCTTAAACTAGTTTTGGACATCTATAAGGAGTTCTGTTAAACTTTTTCTTAAATATTTTAGGTGGTTGACCTTTATTCTAAGGAAGATTTTTTACTTTCTAGATTGTTAGAAAGATTAAGAAAAGTAAAGAGTGAAAATTTAGTGCATTAATACTTGAAAATAATCTTATCTTCTAAAAATAAAAGTTTTATCATCAATTATATGGTATATATAAAATCCTCAACTAATTTTCATGAAAGATTCATTAACAAGGTGTGAGTTGAGACTGGGCTTGAAGGAATAAATTGGTTCTGCAAAATTTATCTTTTTTGTTATTGAATCACATGTTGAATTTCGACAACTGATCCATTTAATTTCAATTATTTAGGGTTCATTTCACTTTTAATTCATCTTAAAGAACGACAACTTTCATGTTGTTGGATACATCTAAGATATTAATCAAAATTTAATTGTCAAATTTTTTAATCTTAATGAAGTTAAAATCAAATTTGTTTTAAAATAAAACACAATGAATTTTATGGTTGGACCCTATCCACAAAGTGAATAGGGAAATATTTTAATTTTAAATATTTTTAATTTTAGTTTGAAGTTTTTAGTTTAATTTTGTGTTTGTTTTCAAAGAGTCATAAATTTAAAGATTTATGCTAACAATGGACTAGTAACTAATAGGGGTAGACTTGAACAAGTAGTTTAGAAGACCCTAACCTAAATTAAGCCATGGAACAACCCATAAGGATGTTTTCCAAAGAAGATCCTAAAACAAACTCATGAAGCATGATTTAACAGAGTGGTTGGGATCTTGAGTTAAGGTTGTAATGTGGGACACATAAATCATAAAAATCTAATGAACCCATTCTATGGTGTTATAAATGAAAAGTACAATAGAAAGAAGAGCACTTTAAGCTCATAGAAAGTATATAAACACTAATAAATTATATTTTAGGTTAATATTAGAGATGAAGAGAGGAATCTTCCTTAGTGGAGTCACCGAAAGAAAAATATTAGAGATTTTTTTTCAAGTGTATCCATTGTAGATCCTAAAAGATTTCTATTTAAATGATCAAATTTAATATTGAAAAATAATATACCACTACGAGGGGAGGATATACTATTTTGAAATAGAACTAATCATTCAAATGCTGAAAATATTTAATATTTATGCTTCTACAAAACCATAAAATTTTCCCTACCATGAAGGGTTAAGATAAAGTTTATTTTATTATAAAAGTCTAACATTTATAATTGGGCAAGCCTTTATTGTTAATTACATCTCCAAAGTGATGGGCTCCAGAAAAAATCTTGATTAAAATTTTGACTCACAATATTCAGATTTTCTGGTTGGACTTCTTAAACTTTAGAATTTTAAAGGGCGATGATGACTGGATCCAAGTTTAGAGTCTTTGATGGGATTGAATTCAAAGGCTTAGACATACAATCCATTGACAGTGTTTCAAGGAACAAATGAAAATAAGGGATTTGACCATCTTAGAGAGAAAGGTTTACTCAAAAGATTTAGACTTGATGATTGTTGAAGAGTTTTAAATTAGTTCAGGTCATGATGAAATCAAAGGATTTTAAATGGGCTAGATGAGTTTGGAGGTTTGAATTCATAAAATTTATTTGATAGAATGTTTTTGAGAAGTTTTGGAATAATCCTTGATGTGGGAAGGATTTCTTGATGGAAGTGAAATCATACTTTTGATATAAGATGAGGAGTTGAAATGGGTAAACTAACCTAAAATTTAAAAATAATGTCCTCAGTCAAGAAGTCAAAGACTTTCCATCATCACAGGTGCAATGGTCTTTCAATTATTAACCATCCTTATAACCATAAATATTCACTTAGTGTTATAAAATTTGCAAGTACAAAGTTTCTTAACTAAAGGTGGTTAGACGCACCTTTGTCAGTAACCATGCATTACTTCATCTTAGGGTGTCTACATTATTTTGGGGTTTTATAAATCATAATCCTTGGCACTAACTAGGGTACTTAGTTGTCTAACTTAGGCTTCTAGACTGTACTAATCTAGAGTGTGTGTTATCCTCAATTTTATTTCTATGTTGGCTAACCTAGGGTTCATAATTAATTTACATGGGTTTGGAATTTGTGATTTAAGTTGGTGTATTTTAGATTTTGTTTGGGGTTTGAAATTTAATTTATAGTTTGTTTTAGCTCCTGTGTTTGGCGGCCAATTGTCATAATCAGAGTTTCTTTCTAAGTTTGATGTTTTGACATTAGTTTTCTTGGATGATGTTCTCCATTCAGCTTTGTCCTTAATGTAAAGTTTTATTTTGAAGGTCGCGTGTCATTTGCAAGATTATGTTTTTAAAGTCTCTTAAGGATTTTTAAATTTCAAAGCATTTTAATTGTTTGAGTTTTATTATAAAATTTTGAAATGTTTATGTTCTTCAAATATTTCATTTAGCTTAAGGCTTTGTAGTCTTTCTAAATTATTTCATTTTGTTTAAGGTGTGCAGGTATTTAATTTTTTTAGTATTTAAAGTTATCTAATTAAGTGTTGAACTTGTTTTTAAGTTGTTATGTGTTTTGTTTAAATTTTAACATTATCTTATTGTAGTATTTAAGTTGTTTTAAATTATTTTATGTGTTTTAAAGTTATGGTTTAAAGGTTAGTTTTAAAATGTTGTAAATCATTTTTAAAATTAAGATTATTTTAAACTGCTTAAATTAATTTTAACAGGATTTATTTGGTGTTTAAGAGGTTTTATGATATGTATATAAGAACTGTTACTTGTGTACAAAAAGGCCACCTGATTTTTTTTCCTTCTATTTGTAAAATCACATAAATTAAGGCATTTCCTTTTTTTTCTCTTATAAATATTATATATTTTAATATTTAATTTATTAATTTAGTTGAGGGGATATACGACACTTATATAATATTTTATTGAATAAAAGTCGCGCTCATAACTTAATTAAATTTGAAAAAAAATAAAAAATTGGGAGAAATTAGTTGAAAAGTTTTTAAATTTTTTTAAAAGTTTATTAAATTCTTTTTATTTTTACCTAATTACGACCCAGCCAAATTTATTTTTAATTTAATATTTGATTTTAATATACAAGTAATCTCTCATTAAGTTTGAGACAGCTTGTGCGTTTCTGGCTAAGCTGTTTATCCTGACTGAACCCCGGCCCGCGGGTCGGCCGCAGGGGTCGACCCGCGGCCTGCGTTTAGTGTAAAAACCCGAACGCATTTTCAGATAAGCTGATGCAACGCACGAACCAAACAGTACAGCGGCGTTTTGAAAACGCTGCCCGCACTTATAAGCTGCCCCAAACGGACCCTAAATCTCAACTTCTCATCCATCCGTGTGTGTGTGTATACCTACATACATATATACGTACATATATATGTATGTCTATTCTCTAAACTTTAGTTTTTACATTTGTACCCACCAATCTTACATAATACACCCGAAATACCGCTGCTCTAACTTTAAAAAAAAAATACAAATTTTAATTTATAGGTCGGGTGACTTGTCTGCAAAAACAAAAATTTAAGCGTTGGATATGTAAATATTTAGGAATTGAGAGGTCCTTCCTATATTAAATAAATTATGTTTAATCAAATTATCCGTTCATGATTTTTTAATATTTTTTAATATTTTTGAAGAGGAAATAACATATGGAAAATTCACATACATACCACTTAATTCTTATGTATGTATTTACACATCTAACAACCATTAACAACCATTTTTTTTTTTTTGTTTTTTTGCTATATGCATAAAGTTCTTTATTCATTTTTAAAACCTAAAATAATGGTATTACTGTAAAAATGATGTTATTAAGATTATCACTTCATTTTTGTAATGTTTTTAAATATAGATACTTGTAAAAATGATGTTATTAAGGTTTTCACGAGGAGCACCTATATATAAGAGGTTATCCTCCTCTCTCTGTTTTTGTTATTGTTATTATTATTCTTTTTTGTACACCAAGATATAAAGAATGGTATGGGGGAGGGGCTTCTTACTTGCACGTTCTTTTAACATGAAGATAAAACACAGAGAATAGAATTACGTTTACACATGCTTGGAAGATAAAGAGAAAACACATGAATAAATTTTATGCTAACACATACTCTTGACATGATGAAACACATGGAAAGACCTAATCACATGGGTTCTCTAGCACGAAGCATATAAATTGTTTTTAGCATGAAATACACACATAACCTATGAAGTTCTTCTAGCAAGAAACCTCTACCTAAACCCATGGATTCTCTTTCGAATGAACATATACCTAACATTTGGATATTTTGCATATAATAAAGAATACCAATGATTATCATATTGTATGGATTATACATAAAGGCAGATTTCAAAAAATTCTTTTATTGCATGAAACGTTTCACATGCAAATCCTATGAAAAGCAACAAAATATACATGAAAGCCATATGTAGCAATAAACTATGTGATAATCTCATATATAAAAGCAAACTATAGATGAAAGTCACACATTAAACTTACACATGGAAGCAAATCACATTACGAGGAAAAGGAAATGAAGTATGCACTAAATAGGCGAGTGAACTACTCATGCAATTAGTTAGATGAAAAAGATAGAATAAGTGTATTGGTTGAAAGAAAAAGAAGACGAAAGATAAAGAAGTACAAAGAAGAAAATGAAAGAAGAGAAAGCGCAATGAAGAAGAAGTACATAAGATGAAACGTCGGAGGAAGAAGATGAAAGAGGAGAAGAAAATGAATAACGAGGAAGATAAGAAGGAAATCTTATAGTGGAGTTGACTGACTAGAGAGCACTGAGAGAGGAAGCAGAAAACCGAATGAGCACCAGAACAGGAAAGAGGAGTGAGGTGGAGAGTCATTAGAGAGTTGGGAGGAGTCATGAGTGTCAGAGTGTGAGGAGGAAGAAGCATCAGGACTGTGTTGCAGTGGCGTCGGTGCACTCATGGTGACTTGGCACTAGCGAGCCATGTCATGACGCAGGTCAGCCCAAGTGCCTGAGTGGCATAAGTGCTTCTTTGAGGCGGAGGTGCGCTCAGGAAATGAAATTTTGTGGTTTTGGTTGAAATGAGAACATCGCCTCATCTAGAAATGAAAATTCAATAAATCCAACGGTGATTATGGTTTTGATCCTAGTAGTCTCTATTTTGTTAAAATTTAGGTCAAAATGGAAGTCACCCCACAAGAGAAAATCAAATTTTCACATGAGCTTCAAATTGGTTAATTTTGATTTTTTTGGTTTACTTAGATTATATTTTAAGTTTGGAGATAATTTGATTCTTTTTTAAGGGTAAATTTGTATTTATTATCTAAATTATCCTAATTATCGTAGGCCAGTTAAGCCCTAAAATGGAGTCCAATTTAGGCACAAAAAGAGCCCTTTGAAAGATTTTGAGGATCTAAACACAATTGTTTGTTTCGTAAAATGATGCTTTGATAAAAACTTTGTATTTGGGGGGAATTTTTATGCAGAAAAGCTCATCAAGTAAAATTTAATTTACAAAGTCGTCTAACAAACGTCAAAACTCATTTCGTGATATTCATAAATTGATAATAAATTAATTGTAGATCATAGCACAAAGTTCCATGTACTACAATGATCTGTAGATAAGACAATAATTTCATATTATCAAAAAAAATCAGAATATCCACTCATTGAGTTGTATTTCCGCCCAACTTTATGATTTGATTGAAGATAACTATATTTGAATTCCATTTTATCTTATTTATTTCAAAATTTTCATAAATATTTAGGGTGAATGAGGAGTTGATGAATAGTGTGGTCTAGTACTATCTTTAAATCATCTACCTGATTTCAATGTTATGGATAATTAGACAAAGCATGGTATTTCTTAAAATCATTCATATTGGGGGACCAATTTAATTAAAAATAATCTCAAAATAATGCATACTAAGAGAAATTTTTTTGATAATACACTTATTACTGTGATGGAAGTTCAAGGAAAAAATCAAATATAATGTTGAAGAGAGATCAAACTTGAAGAAGCATTGCAAGAGGAGGGAGTTATAATTTCAACAGGTAGTTTCATGTAAAAATAAAGTCTAAAGCCAAGCACTGTTTAAGAATTTAATCAAAGAAGAGAAATAAGTAAATTGATGCATTTTATGAAGTTTCCTTATGGATATGTTTCCAACTTAAGTCGTTGTGTTGACTAGTGAGCAGGGAAATTATACACCATGAATATTAATGACTGCACTATTTTTCACATTTCTTAATACCAACCTAATTTAGTGCTCTACCAAATTTGAAACTTGGTTCATTAACCAATATCAGTGCATTCTTCAAAAATTTATGTGCAAGCAATGTGAATGTGTATGTGTTGAGAAATCTTGAAGTTAGCATTACATTAACATTATGTAAGGTCAAGCGTATACTTTTTTTTAGTTTCTTTGATTTGATGGAGCATTTGCATGTGCATATATGTTGTGAGGCTATACTTGGTGGTTCAGTACAGTTCATTGGATGTATCCCTTTGAGAGGCATGTCTTCTCAATGCCTTACTTTTTATATTAGAAGAATTTATTGCTATAATTTATTAAAAATTAACTCCTTATTATTGATTTTTAAATGAAATAAAAAAACTGTAAAAAATAAGGCACTTCTAGAGGGTTCAATATATGAGGCATACTTGTTGTAAGAGATTACTACTTTCTAGTCTTATTATTTTGAGAAACAACAACCATTATATAAAAAAATATTGGTGACATGTAATCCCAACCTAAATTATTTATATTTTAGATATCAAGAGAAGAATAAAGGAGCCATGTTGCACGCTTCCTTAATGACGCAGTGCTTTGGGTAGCGAGTTTATATGTTCTTCCTAACGGCAATAAATGACAATCATTTATTCATTAAGATTTTAACTAATTAGAACTTTTTAAATTTATTACTCAGAGGGTTATAATAACTTTCTTATAATCATTGTCCATGCAAGTAAGTTGTTTGTTAGTAATTTAATCATACAGGATGACTTTATCATAAGTAAGATGATTAAAAGAACTTCAGCATGGTTCAAATTACACATATGATTAAGTAACTCTTTAATTCACCATTATGTAAGTTACACACTCAACTTAAAAAGAATTGTTTTTTAAAATTTTTCATAGGTTCATAAACAATGAAACAAATTTATAAATTAGAGCTTATTAGATCTTTCTTTGGGGCCATAATTGTAATGTCACCACCTCACAAAGATTTCATGTGAATGGTTATAATTTTCAAATGAATATTTGGTGTGAATGGAAGAAGTCATACAATCATGATAATTTTATTAGAAGAAACACCAACTTTAATAGTGAGATTAGCAATTATTATTTTTGTTGCATAAATTTTTAATGTCATAAATGTAGGATTTTCATTTGAATGTTTTAGGGTGATATTTTGCTCATATATGGGTCTTGTGATTCAAGTCAACTGTTTGGGCTCTCTGTTGCATGCCTGATACATAGAATCAGGGTTAGGTTGGGACCACCAGCACCCAAAGGTGTCATTTTAGTAAAGAAAACCAAGAGTACGTTGTCTCTGTGCCCTAAACTGAGCACACCGGTGCCCAGACCGGGTGTACTCACAACCAGACCGGAACCGGTGCACCTTAGCGCAAATTTGGTGCACCTGCAGCTAAAGAAACTATTTTGTTGATGAAACCCAAGAGCACAATGCCCTTATGCCAGAACTTGGGTGCACCTATTTTGGACTGGACACACCCATGACGGAACTAGGTGCATCTACGTCGGTACATGGTGTGGGCACTTTAAGCTATGGTACACCCATGATAACCCTTTAAGCCGGGCTTGGCACAACTGCACCAAGAGTCTACTGTACCCGCACCAATCTCAACTTAACCAGCCAAATTTATTAACTTTTTCACCTACTTAAGTAGCTGGCTTCCCATTGGGTATGAACAAAATTTAATGGTCCAATGAGAGGCTTTGAATGGCTACAACCTATTAGGGAGCCAATAGAGGGGTTGCATCTAGAAAAGGGTTCTTAATTTATGCTTGAGAGGGAAATTTCCCTCCCTTTTTTTGGGCATTATTGAGGGTTATGGAACTAATCCATAATTCAGCGGAGAAGATTTGTTTTTAGCCGTGAGTATAAGAGTTGTGAGAGAAAGTGAAAAAAACACTTGCATTTTCCTTTCTTAGAGCCCCCTATTGATAAAGATTCAAGGACCTACTTTTTATCTAGAGGAAAATCTCCTAAAGTTAGGAAGCTTTTGATCCTTTTCAATCCCCACAAATCATGAGTAACCTAGTACATAAACCAATGGGGGACTAGCAACCTAGTGGTTATTTTATTAACTTCATCTCTTGATGAATGGGATGAAGCCATCCTGATCTTGAGAATGAGAAAAAAATTGTTTCTCATTCTCTACACCATGAAAGCTATGCCTAAATCTCATGGCATTGCTCTTGATAAGAATTATCTTAATAGTTCTCATGGAATCTCTAGTGAGTAATATTTTGTTAATGCTTGCATAAGCACCTTAGACGATTAGACTACATTGTCTATTTAACTCCTCTGATGTTGCACTTAAAAACATTGATTCTAAATTCCCACATCCTAAGCATGTCATATTGGACTAGAACATTTTGATTGTCTAGACAACCCACGTCTAATCAGAATAAATGAATTCCGATCAAATGCATGAACATGAATTGTTTTGTTAAAGTCATGAAAAGGCACCATATTTGGGTTGAGCTATTCAGTTTGTTTAGTATAACCTACTAGCTTAAGCAACTTGATAGTTGTTACTCACACTGTCAAAACACACGTCTAATCAGATAAAGTGCCTAACTTATTTGGGTTGATCCATTGCTAATCAGATTACCTCAATATCCGATGAAATTTTGATGTCCTAGACAAGAATTTATCAATTAAATCCCAAAGAATTTTTAATGAGAAGCACTTCACTAGTGCTTAAAAAGGCACCTCAAGGTTGAAATGTTTGGTTTATATAAATTTCATGAAATCTTTGATTGACTTGGTCAAATTCGTTCTCCTTGTCAGAATATATGTTGTATTTGTAAAATTCCCAAAGTATTTTAATTAGTCAATGCATCATCGGTCTATCATGATATCTGACAATTTCATGATGCTATGCATGGTGAGAATTGCCTTGACCAATTTAATTAAAGCGCCTTTCTTGTCAACCTAGCATATGAAATGTTAAAGTTTCCATGGGCTTCTCACCACCTGGTTAAATATTTAATGCTCTAGCCTAATGCAAACCACCTTAAATTTCTACTCAATTCTCTATGTGCAAGCATCTATATTGGTTGAGATTAGTTCTACTAATCTTGTCTTCTCCAACAGCTAGACTATGTTGCCTGCTTAGTGTAATGGTATTTAAGTTAGTATGTATAATTCCTTGACTTATCAATGATGTCTTAGTTAGTAAAACAACAAAGCCTATTCGGCTAGTTTCTAGTGAGAAAATCTCACTTGGATTAATGTAACTCTTAAGCCTTTATGGCTAGTTCTCTAAATTATTAGAACTAGAAAACCATTATGACTAGTTCTAAAACAATGGAACTAATAAGCCTTCATTATTAGCCCTTGAAATTATTAGAACTAAAAATCCTTTATTGCTAGTTTTGAATTAATGTAATTAGCAAGCCTCCACTGCTAGTTACAAAATCATTAGAACTAACGAGCCTTTGTGACCAGTTCTAAATCAATGAAGCTAATAAGCCCCTACAAGAAATTCCAAAATCATGGGGATTAAGAAGCCTTTACGACCAATTCCGCAATTAAGAGAACTAATAAGCCTTCACAGCTAGTTATTTAAGTTCATATAACTAATAAGCCTATTCAACAAGTTCTAAAATAAAGAACTAACAAGACTTTACAATCATTTTTTTAAATCCATAGAACTAATAAGCTTGTACGACCAGTTCTTAATGAGAATCAATATAACTAGCAAGATTATTCAGCTAGTTCTTAAAGCTTTCTCCTCATTCGTTACATATATGGTCAGATAGAGTTAACCCTTGTTTTGGAATTGTGAATATGGCTAAGTAGACATTCGTTTCTTTTTTCATGAAAGGAGAATTAGGGACTTGGGTCACATGAGATGATTGAGCCTCCTCAATTGACTATATACTCAGTGAATGGTCAATTGTGGTTTAAGTCAGGATGAATAGAGCTTCAAAACCACATATCTAAACTATTGGTGCTTCTCATAATGAGAAACATAATTAATTATTGGTCTATTTTTTAAAGGAGGCGAGAAAAATGACTCAGAATACAGGAGATAATCCAACCTTCTACTATATTATTGCAAATATGGTCAAGTAGAGATTATCGTTGTTTTGTCATTTAAGACTATATGTCAGACATATCAGTTCTTATTCTTCATCTACTAAAATAATTCAAGTCAAATAGATGTTGAGAGTTTCTTCTCTACACTTGATAACATGGTCAAGTAGAGACCACCTTTGCCAGTTATTTTGAAGCAATGTCAAATAGACACTTTTTTTGTTTAGTTCATTATTTTTTATTCTAAGTGAGATTGGGCAGACATCAGACTCCGTTTGGTCAATTTTGTTTGAACGAGATATGTTGGAAACCCAGGTAATTTTTGCTTGATTAAAAATAGATTTGCTTCCAACATGTGCATTGTGCCTCGGTGACACAATACAATGGTTGGGGGTCATTTATTGGCGTCACGTTTTGATGTCACAAGTATAGGATGTCCATTTAATTGTTTTGGGTCCATATTTTCCTCACATATAGATCCCATGACTCAAGACATTTGTATGGGCTCTCTGATGCATTCTTGACACATAAAAGCAAGGTTAGACCAAAAGGGGTCATTTTGATGAAGTAAATTGAGAGCATGGTGTCATGTGCCCTAAATCAGACGCCTCATGAGTGCAATACTCACCTATTTCTATTCCTATTTTTATTTTTTCTTTCGGAGGCAACCAAAATAGAATTAGTTACCTCTTCTAATTTTATGATTGTGCTTACCATGATAAAATCACAGTGAATGTGATTTAAAAAAATAGAGAATGTTGTTTTATCTTTGCATCCACTAATTTTTTAGTGAGAATTTGAAAAATTGATGAAAGAGGGAGCATGATTTGTACATAATAATGTTTTGGGTACCCTGTATGTAACTGGATTAAATGATAAATATAAACTGGTGTTTTATCTTTACCTCTTATTTTTTAAGGTTAATTTGAAAAATGGATGAAAGTGGGTGCTTGATTTGTAGAAAACATTGTTGAAGACACTCTTTATGTAATTGCTTCGATTGAAAAATATGGAATGAATTCCTTCAATTTTTAAGTGAGAATTTGAAAAATGGATGGAAGTGGGTGCTTGATTTGTACGTAGCAATGTTTCGTGTGCCATATATGTAATTTCTTCAAATTAAAAATATGGGATGTGGTTCAATCACTACCTTTGATGTTTGAGTGAGATTTTAAAAAATGGATGAGAAAGGGTGCTTGATTTGTAGTTGGCAATGTTTCAGGTGCTCTATATGGAATTGCCTCAAATGAAAATATGGGATGGGGTTTTATCACTAACTATGATGAATTTGAAAAATGGATGAAATATGGTGGTTGATTTGTAGATAACAATGTTTTGGGTGTCTTGCATGTAATTGCCTCAAATAAAAAATATTGGATGTACTTTTATAATTATCTTTGGTGAATATAATGTTGTTGGTGTGGTGTGGTTTTGGTGTTGGTGTTGGGTAGTGGTATGGAGTGGTTTTGATGTTAGTGGTGGTGTTGGTAATGTTGTGGTGGTAGTGATATGTTGATAGTGGTGGTAATGTTGTGTTGGTTTTGTGGTGTGGTGTTGGTGTTGTGGTTTGGTGTTGATGTTGTTGGTGGTGGTGGTGTTATTAATGTGATGGTTGTGATGATATGTTGATAGTGGTGGTGATGTTGTGGGGGTTGTGTGATATGATAGCGGTTTTGTGGTGTTGACGTTGGTATTTATTTTCTTTTCATCAAGAATGCTAGGTTTTTTTAAGTTGTGGTACTTTAAATGATACTTTATCATTTCTATGGATAATATTTATGTTGATTACTAGTTTTCATGCTAGTATCAAAGTGATTTAGATAAAATAAATTAGTTGTTTGCTAACTGGATAATGATATACAAATAATATTTTGTAACATCTGCCTTAAGGAGGTGGAATTGAGAAATAGGCCAACAACCTATTTTAGCAAGGAGTGTTGATAAAATATAAATTAAGGAAATCACATGAAGCGAATACGATATGATGCAATTGAAATATATATAAATTAAAAAAGGACTGGAAAATTGGGAAAGAATTAAAATAAGGATCTACGGGTTTGTGTTGGAATCCAATAAAGTGAACTATTGATTCTTTGGAAGGAAGGTGTGACAAGAGATTGGATGTGAGAATTTATGAAACATGTGCACCTTTTTATAATTATTTTTTTTCAGATACATCAACACATCAAAATCCCATTACATTTTAGGTAGTGCCAAATGTAAAGAAGTTTAAATTAAGTGGCATTGACCCTGAGCTAGAAGAGAAGTTGGATCATTTGTTTAATGGAGTCGTGGTAACGGGCGATCATGCATTGGTACCTAGTGAGAGAGGGTTTGATTGCATAGCTGATAACTTGGATGCCAAACAACATTTGACTCCAATGAAGGCCCCGGCTTGAACCTCAACGAAGTTGAATCCATTAGTTGATCAAAGTGTCCAAGGGTTGAGAAAAAGAAAAAAATGGTCATATTTTCATTAGAAGCCCTATTTTATAGTTTGTTTCATGATGTACTAATAATCATAACACATCACAATTAAATTCTATTAAAAAATTAATGCAAATTTTGGAAGCGACTCCAGAAATTTATGAGGATGAGTTGTTGTACTTATTCTCCATGAAGTTTCTGGAATAACCTACCCTGTGTGAGTTCTTTATGATGTGCCACTGACCGCATGGTTATTTATTAATATTCATGACAATCAAGATGTATGACTATCATTTTATTTGTTGGAAATTTTAAATTGGGTTTTTATGGTGACAAGTATTTATGTCACTTGTAATATGCTTCAGTTTTATTTTGTGGACGCTTGTTAGGTTCTTTCAAAATTTCTTTATTTTTCTTTTGAATAAATCATATTATGATTCTAGCTAATTCGATGATCTTTATAATGTTAGCTACATAAAAAATGAATAACAATGCAGAGCATCTTCAATTCATAGTTATTTTGCATGTATTTTTTCCCACTTGGATGGTCTGTGAGGAAATCATAGGCATAATATGTAATGTAAATTTTTATTGCATGTTTTATTTTTGAGTTAGAGGTATATAATGAGACATTCGACCTTATAGGTTCTTTTGAATGAGATATATGTTGCTATTGATTTTTAACACATATGCAATCATTGTGAAGGCAACCAAGCACATCTTTTTTTTCAGTCGTATGACTATTGGGGTTTTTTTGAATGTCCTTTTAGGTGATATGCATATGTGACAGATACAAGCTCGGAATTATGTAGCTTAAAGAAAAATAAGAACTCTTTGTTTTATTAGGCCTTTTGTCTTTTTGTGGTGACAAATTAGTTTGTTTATGCTCTATTCTCTAAGAGCTCACGGTTTCATAAAAATTGCATTAGTTTTTGTACTATTCTTTATCACTAATGTTGAAGCTAAGTTTTTGTGCTTTGATGTTTTAAATCTTCAGGAAATATAAGCTCAAAGAATTTCGAAACCTTCAGAGCATTGTACTACTACTATAGACTGCAATGATCCCTGTTTACTTCAACAGAACTACATAGCTATGGGAGTCAATTTTAAAGGTGTACAATGATTATAACAAAAAGTAGTAACTACTTTAGATGGGCGGATGGGTTCAAGGATTCCACTGTCGATAGTGATCAGACATGGAGAGTTTCTTTGGAGGACATTATCTCGTGATATTAACCAAGTACATTTTAAAATAATATTATCATATTATTAATTATTACTTTAATAGTCTTTTGTTTTATTTTGATTGTCGTGTTACTCGTTGTTTAGTGAGATATATGTTTTTATTTTAAAAAATTTAAACTTGATATTTGCTTTCAAGTATGAAATATACAAGCAAGATTGGTTATGTTATAAACAACACTATACTACATTGGCATAAAGATCATTTTTTCAACAAGGGAACAAAGGTCATTTTTTTCAAAATGAAAACTACAAAAAACAAACAGACAACGTAGCTTCTCTGCAGCAGCACCTAGCACAGCTTCCTTGCGACAACTTTTTAATAAGTTGCAGCTACGGTGAACAGACCATAAGTCTACTAATCACAAATCATTCAAGTTATTATTGGATTAACAAAGGATTTATTCGTTTAACAACACAATACAAAGATCGATCAAATACAGAGTGTTGCAATAAACTAATAGGAACTTGAACTCAAGTTGAAAATAAACCAACTCTTACATTACACTTATAATTTAATATTTTTTAGGGCAGTTTTGAAAAGCAGCTTATTATTAATTATAGCCAACAACTTGAAAGCTGAAAATTATTTCAGTACTTAAGAGATCACGTCCCACCTCAGCATCTCACTTTACTCTGTGAGAAGAAAGCCATTGGATTAGCAAAGTTGTAATAAATAACAGTCGAAATTAATTTATATAAAAACAAATATGAGCTTCATGATTTTTAAAATTTTTAGAATTGTATATGATGAATATATACAAATAATGAATCAATATTTATTATAAGGAATTGTATAAATTTCCCAAAATGTTAAAAAAGCGGCATTTATATAAATACCATTCAATTCCTATTTATTTACATGTCTACCAACACGATTTTATTTTTGTTTGCATTTATACGACCCCAAACATTCAAATAACATAAAAAAACTATCACTATTTAAGTTAAAATAAAGAAAATAGATCTTCATGTATAAATAAAATTATATATATATATATATATATATATATATGGTGGCGGCGTTGGGAAGGGCTCTACTAGGGTTTCGAGGGGGAAGATGATTCCCTGGGGCTGGTTGGCGACGAGTGGAGATACTTTGGAGGGCTTTTGGTGTTCCTCTTCAGGTTGGTTTCTCTTTTGGAGGCTGGTTCTGTGAATTTGCCCCTTCCCGGGTTCTGAGTTTTTCAAATATCACTGTTCCATTAGGAGTTGAAGAACTCCCATGGCAACACCTAATGATCTTGATACAAATGTGCAATGGACAAGGGCCACCTATGCTGGGGTTCTAAGGCAAAACAAAGGAAGTACTTCAGGATCCTGAACATCTGGTTTTCCCCCAAGCTTTCCATGACACCTTAGTTGGTAAGGGTTCTGCCCCATGCATTCACCCTGCTAGATCAAAGGAGGGTGAGCCGGTTTTCTTTTTCTCTGCACAAGATATTACTGAGATGAACACTGAAGTAAGGTTCACTCTCATTGGAAATTTCATGTTGGGGCACCCCAAAATGGAGTTAGTGAGAAACTTTATTAAATCTCTGCAATTTATTGGGTCTTAGCAGCTAGGCTTATTAGATGGAAGACATCTCCTTATCTAATTGATAGTGTAAGAGGATTATGCAAGGTTGTTTTCCATGCAATCAGTAAATATAGCTGGTTCATCAATGAAGATTTTAAAATGGACTCCAGATTTTGACCTTAGCAAGGATCCACCAGTGGTTCTTATATGGTTTAAATTTCTAGGCCTCCCTTTACACATATTCAAGCTAAATGCTTTATTTATTATAGGTAGTTCTATAGGCACACCCTTAAAGGTGGACACTCTAATCTACAACAAGGCCAGACCAGCTCTTGCTAGAATCCTCATTGAAAGGGATATCACCCTCCCTGAGATGAAGAGAATCTAGATTGAAACTGGGTCTGATGGCTTCTGGCAATTAGTAGTTACGGAACAAGGCTATATTACTGTTAACATTGCAAGATGTTTGGGCATACAGTGGACAAATGTTACAGGCTACATCATCCTTTCAGAAGGAACCCCAATCATAATCACAAAAACCATTCCAATGGAGTTGTTGAAAAGACTCCAAATGCTGAAGAAAACCTGCAGTCTGGGAACAAGCCCTTCTGAATACTGTTGGGGTGGAGACATCTCCTTGTATCCACCAGCAGCATGCATCCCCCTTGAGGACACTTCCTATTTTGGTGGAGGGGGACAAGTCTACAAATCATCATTTAATTGCTGAGAAGGAGAAGATGATCACTTGCAATACTGGAGAGGGTATATGTCCTTAGGAAAACAGTGAGGAAAATGAACTGAAAACAGGCAGTGAACACTTCATACCCTCTACAAAGGGGATGCAAGAGATGACCCAAGCATTGGAAGAAGAATGGAAAATTCAGAAGGCGAAAAAAAAAGAAAGCCAAATTGGATGACAAGAAGGAGAGGGAAGATCTCCCCCTAATATCAGGCAGCTCTGAGAACCATCAGAAGATGTCTACCACTCAAAACACAAGGGGGAGAACCAGATCTAGATCTTAACCCTCCTTGTATCCACCCCCCTCATGATTAACCTACTACGTTGGAACATAAGGGGGATTGCTCACCCCCTTTCTATAAAAAGGCTGAAGTCTTTAAATAGAAAATATAAACTGTGGTGTTTTGCAATTTGGAAACCTTTGGTTCATCATAATCCTAGCAAATTTTTCAAAAATTTTCCAGGCTGTGCTCTTTTCACTAACCAAAATAACAAGATTTGGCGATTTAGCAGAGCTGAAGTAAATTGTATGATTTTGAGGGACCACTCCCAATTCCTACATTTTTCCTTCAACATGGCAGGCCAAAAGCACTTAGCTTCCATAATTTATGCAGGGTGTACTAAGACAGCTAGGCAGGAGCTGTAGAAGGAACTAAACTTGATTCAGAATTACCAGGATGAGGTTTGGATTGTAGGAGGGGATTTTAACTGCATGTCCACTCTGCTGAAAAAAGTGGTGGCAGAACCCCCAACTTGGCTACTATGACCACATTCAATGATAATATTAACAATGCAGGCCTTTTTGATCTAGGGTATTGTGGGCCTGACTTCACTTGGAGGAGAGGAAGACTGTGGGAAAGACTGGACAGATTTCTTGTTAATGATATGTGGCTTCAACTCTTTTTGCATACAACAGTGACACATCTAAGCTTGGCAGGCTTTGATCATAGACCACTGCTAATTTCAGTCACTGCTAACCAACAACAAGTCAAGGCCCCTTTCAGATATCTGGATCTATGGTCTTCCCACTAAGAATTTCTTAAATTGTTAAGGATAATTGGAATGAGTATGATCATCCTAACCCTCTAGTAAAACTATGGGGTTTACAGAAAAAAACCAACAAGGCCTTGAAGAATTGGAATTGGAATAATTTTGGCAATATACAGACTAAGGTGGAGCAGGCTGAGCAGGGCTTAAAGGCTACTAAAATTGCTACTATGCAAGGAAGAACAGATGAGGCCACCTTGATGGAAGCAAATGAAAATTTACTCACTGTCATATCCTGGCAGGTGAAATTTTTGAAATAGAATGCTGCCACAAACAAATTCATTGAGGGGGACATGAACACTAAGTTCTTCAATGATTGTATTAAGTACAAAAGAAAGTGTAACATGATCCACCAGATTAAAGATAATACAGGAAATATAATCATAGATGAAGCTGGAATTTCTTAGAGTGTAGTGCAGTACTGTCAACAACTGATGACCTGCACATCCAACAGTAGGGGCAGTTTTACACTGGTATGTTCACCTCTGACCATCAACATACAGCTAGCATAAACGTTACAGAAGCCCCAAATGAAGAGAATATCAGACAGACCCTTCACTCCATTGACAGTTCCAAGGCAGCAGGACCAGATGGGTTCACTTCTGAATTTTACAAAAAAAACCTGGGAGTTCATAAAAGTTGATGTGGTGCTTGCCATCCAAGGATTTTTTCAGGGACTAGAGCTACCTAATTACTTTAGTGTGGCTAAGATAGTCTTCATACCAAAAAATAGCATAAATGACCATTAGCATCACTTCAGAACTATTAGTCTAACCAATTTCATCAGCAAGATTCTACTGCATAGAATTCAACCTCATCTACAACAGTTAATTAGCCCTAAGAAGGCTGCCTTTATAAAGGGCAGGTATATTGGAGATAATGTCTTACTAACCCAGGAGCTACTACAGGACCTTGACAGGCCTTGTAGGGGGGCAATATGATTTAAAAATTGGACCTTAAGAAGGCCTATAACATGATACACTGTGATTTTGTGCTGGAAATGTTGAAAGCAAGAGGGTTTTCCAAGGAATCAGGTCAGATAATCAAAATATGGTTAGAAGGAAATAGAAACTCAGTATTGATCAATGGAAAGGCTCATGGGTTCTTCCAAGCTTCAAGAGGATTAAAATAAGGAGATTCATTATCACCTACAATCTTCATTCTAGCACTGGATTATTTCTCAAGGCTAATAGATAATCCAAGTAAAAGGAAAAATTACAATCAGTATTAGCATAGGTCAACTCTGGACATCAACCATTTGTTATATGTTGATGACATAATGATATTTTTAAGGGTAAACAAGGCTGCTGCTAGAATGCTATATGGTTGCCTTAAGGAGTTTCAGAACATCTCAGGGATGGAATTTAATAAAGAAAAAGCCAAGTACTCTTTAGCAAGCAGGTTCCCCCACCCATCAAGCAATGGATGAAAAATCTCATAGGTTTCTCCCATATGTCCATGCCCTTCAAATACTTGGGAGTGCAACTGCTCAAAAGAAGAACCAAGCAATCACAGTTTGATGAAGTTGTGGATAAAACTAATACCCAATTACAATGTTCGACCAATTCTTTCTTATCAAATGATGGGAGAATCACTCTCTTTAAGAGCATCCTAACAAACTTCCCCTCATACATTCTACAAATGGCTGTTATGAAGAAAAGCACCCAACTCATGTTAGAAAGAAGCTTCAACAGTTTTCTCTGGGCTGGTCAGAGAAAGCAAATGATATGGGCTAGCTGGCAAAAAAAACCTTTTGCAGCAGATGGCCTGGGGTTCAGAGACTTGGTTCATCTCTAGCATTAAAGCTTGTGCATGCTCTAGGTTAGATTCAGATAGCAAGACACTTTATGGGCACAGTTTCTATTAGCTAAATACTATAGATTCAACCACCCAAATATGGTTACTAAAAGAATTGGGAACTCCAGAACCTAGGGAAACATGCTCAGAGCCAGAAAGGATGTTGGACAACTGTTCTTATGGGATATGGGACAAGGAAATATTCACTTTTGGTAGGACAAATGGTGCCCCTCAGAAACACTAGAACCACTGACTAAAAATTTTGAGCTGAATTTAAAGGTGCAGGAGTGTTGTGAGGGGAACAGTTGGTCCTTGGACAAGCTAAAGTCCTTCCTTACTGATTATTCAACACAACAAGTATACAAAATAGCTTTTGACAGGAGTAAACAAGACCATATGGTGTTAAATGCCACTTCCAACCAGAGCTTAACCAAAGCAATCTACAACAGGCTGTAAATTTGGGTTGAGGTACCCTGCAGTGAAAGTTTGTGGATTAAATTTATCTCACCTTCCACGTCTTTTTTCAACTGGAGATGCTTCAATAATCTGATTTCTACTGATGATATTCTAAGCCTAAAGGGTTTGAGAGGCCCTTGCATCTGTTGGATTTGCAAAAAGTTTGAAGAATCAGCTAGACATTTGTTCTTTAGTTGCAAATTCTCTCAAGTGGTCTGGAAGACATCTGTTCTTTAACCCAGCTAAAAATTAACACTATTAACCTAGAATGGAATAGCTTATTCACTTGTTGTAGGGGATGGAATGACAACAAGATGGGATCCATTCCCTTCATTGCTGCTTGGTTTATTTGGGAAGCTAGAAACCATACAAAATATGAAGATCAACATGCTAGCACTAGTAAGGTAGTTACAAACTACATGGCTTACTTCAGGAAACTCATTTAATGGAAGAATTTTCCCAACATCATGAATTTGTCAGGCACTGTCATTCCTGTAAGATATACAATGAAGAAGGTCTTATGGAAGAAGCCCACTTACCCTTTCCTCAAAATAAATAGTAATGGAAGTTTCCATCCTAAAAGAGCTGGCATTGGAGGAGTTTTCAGAGACTGCAAGGGTAATTGGTGCTCTATTGCCATTCCCCAATAAATGCAGTGGATGTTATGGAGGCTGAAACTATGGCAATGTACTAGGCCTTAAAGCTTGCAAAAAGGAATCAATGGAAGTGGATACAGGTGGAGGCTGACTCATCCCAGCTTCTGGAGTGCATGTCTGGAAGGAACAACCCCCCTGAACTATTACCCATTGGATTAAACATATGAGACAGATTATCAAAGATATGAATCTGGAATTTAATTTTATATATAGGGTGGGAAACGAGCCAGCCAACTATCTAGCTAAAATTGGAGTTGAGTCCCAAAGGTTCATTGTTCATTGTGTCTACAACACCTTCATCTTCACTAACTTTTTTGCTTTAGGGGGACCTTTTTTATGGCCCTCACCGTAGGCTTGTAAACTCTTTTTGAACTAACAGTAGTATATATATATAGAGTTCAATATATAAAACATATATATACAAACATACATATATATATACATAATGCTAATTCCATTTTTTCCTTTTGGGTGGTTTGTAAGTGGTTCGGTTATCCCCTTAGGATTGAGTTTTGTTTTATTTTAGGATTTCTAGATTGGGGACCCTATCCCAACCTATCTTTTTTGTACTTCTCTTTGTGATCAACATGCAGGGAGCCGCATAATGCTCCTTCTACTATATATATATATATATATATATACTTTAATATATATATATATATATATATTGAAAAAGGAGATGCTTTTGTCTCCCTAAATGTTGATTAAATAGGGGTTACAAAAAAGAAAAACAGCTGGGGACTTTTGTTTCAATACAGGAATCATTAGTCCTTCCAAAAAGAAAACTACACTAACAACAAAAATTTTGCCCAAAAGATAGAGAGGGGGAAAGGAAATCCATAGCAGGCAATAAACAGTCACTTAAGATCTTGGTTAACAATTCTGAAATATGGGACCTCAATCCTGTCACCCTGCAGTAGAAACTGAAGGGTATGGGGGGGGAGACAGCAACAGATAACTTTTTTAAATTGTAACCTTATCTGGCAAGCCAATTTGCTGGCCGGTTGCCCTCTCTATAGAAGAAATTATATTGTACTTTTAACTGTGAGGAAATTTCTCTAATCTTTTTGGTACAATAAGTAAGGTGCCAGGGTGTAAGCTCCTCATCCTTCAGTATCTTGATTACAGCAGCAAAATCCACTTATAACCATAAGTTGTACCAGCTAGACATTTTGGCAATTTTCAAAGTCCAGTAGACAACCACTAAGTCAGTTTCAACAGCATCAGCAACCACAATGGGGATGTGGAAGTATAATAAACATTTTCCAAGGTGATTTCTGTAGACACCCCCAACACCTGCTCCTTCCTTATTGAAGCTTCCATCAGTATTTACCTTTACTGTATGGTAACCA
>NW_018217902.1:408198-412616 GCF_001263595.1 Phalaenopsis equestris | reverse complement strand
CAAAGAGTAAGAGTTAGAGATGTTGGGAAATCTTCTAAACTTAATCATTTTGTGAACATAGGAAAGGCTATTTCTGACTATCTTCTCAGTTATTGGTGTACCTTCTTCAAACTTAACCTTGTTTCTTTCCATCCAAGTCAACCATGCAACAACGAGAGGTATTGGAGCATAGTTCCTTTTATTCCAAGTCTGCCAGCAAGTGGTGATATTATCCCAGGTAAAAAGCTTTTTGTCAATGTTCAAGTGGGCTAGCAGTTGATGTCATACAACCTGTACAAAATTGCATTCAAAGAAAAGATGAGACAATGATTCCTCCTCTTGAGTACAGGACCTACATATTGAAGGCCCCCTCAGACGCTTTAGTTTAAGAATATCATCAGTAGGGAGGAGATTGTTGAAGACCCTCCAACAGAAAAAGGACATGGAGGGGGATAAATAATTGCTCCAAATAATTTTGCTCCAAGATATGTGTTCCCATTGGAAGATTTTAGAGTAGATGGCTTTGGTAAGGCTTTGATTTGAGAAAGACTGACAGACAATTTTATCTGGCTTTCTTCTGTTAATATTGATGCTGACAATTTTTTCTATAGAATTGGCATGTAGAATTTCTGAAAGTTTAAGTAGAGACCAGCCATCATCCACCCAACAGTCAGCCACCTTGAGATCAGGGTTGGGGGTGTTACAGATAGGGGACAACCAATCTTTAGGGCACCAATTATCAAGCCAGAAGTTTATGTCTCCTTTCTCCAAATCCCAAATGAGCAAGTTTTCAGCAGTGTGTCTGATATTTAGCATTTTTTCCCAAATTTTGGAATCCCCTATCTTCCTTTCAACAAGTGTGGGGTGCTGATCTCTACAATACTTCCCCTTCATGAAAAGAGCCCACAGAGAAGTCTGAGCTCTGAATTTAATCCAAAGCTTGCATAAGTTTATTTGGAAGAGCTGATTAATACCCTTGAACCCAATTCCCCCAGTTAGTTGAGGTTTAGCCACTTTTTGCCAAGAAGCCCAATGCATCTGTTGCCTCTGTCCAGACTATAGAAATCTGTTAAATGCCCTTTCAAGCTGTATCTGGGTGCTTTGCTTGATGTTAGTCATCTGTAGGATATAAGAGGGAAAAGTAGTTAGAATGCTTTTCAGTAGAGTGATTCTGCCCCCATTTGAAAGGAAGGAATGAGTCCACCCATTAAGGTAGGTAGTGATCTTATTTATGACTTCTTCAAATTGAATTTGCTTGGTTCTTCCAGTAAGAAGCATGGTCCCCAAATACTTGACAGGAAGCTGAGAATTAAAGAAGCCAGTATAGCTAGAAGCCCATTATTTGCAGTTAGGATTAACATGTTTATTAAAGATCAGCAGGCATTTCTCTGGACTAAAACACATACCAGAGTGTGTTTGGAACTTTTGAAGAGTCTGATACACTTTCCTTACAACATTTTTATGAGCTCTAGAGAAAATCATGATATCATCAGCATAGATCATGTGGGTGATAGCAAAGTTGGATCTATGATGATAGATAATATAGTTTTGGCTTAGAAGAGAATCATCAAGCATTCTGGATAAATAATCAATTGTTATAATAAACATAGTGGGGGATAAAGGGTCCTCTTTCTTCAAACCTCTGGAGGCAGTAAAAGAGCCCCAGCCTTTACCATTTATGAGAATATAATGATTATTTTTGTGAAGCCATCTATGTATCAGTTGGCAGAAGTCAGAGCGAAAACCTCTAGCAGCAAGAACATCCATAATGAATCCCCAACTGATTGTATCATAAGCCTTTTTCAAATCCAATTTGTATATCAAATTACCACCTCTACAGGTCTTATTCAGGTCATTCAGAAGTTCCTGTGCCAAGAGAGTGTTGTCAATAATAGATCTCCCCTTCACAAATGCAGTCTGATTGGGTTTAATAATGTGTTCAAGATGAGGTTGGAGTCTATTGACAATGATTTTGCTGATCATTTTGCTGATTACAGTGGCTAGATAAATAGGTCTAAAGTGATTCCAGGTGGTTTGTATCTCAGATTTGGGGATCAGCACAAAGGTAGAAGCACTAAAATACTGTGGGAGATTGTTTCCTTGGAAAAAACTGGCCACAGCAGCAATCACCTCAGGTTTAATAATGTCCCAAGATTTATTATAAAACTCAGCTGTGAAACCATCAGGACAAGCTGCTTTGCTACTATCAATAGAGTTAATAGCCTTCCAAATCTCCCCTTCATCAGGAATGTCAGCAAGTTTTAAATTGGCAGTGTAATCCTTCTCAGCATTAAAATGTTCTGGATCAATAGGGCTTTTAAGATTGTTCTCATGAGTCAACAGATTTTTGAAATAGTTTACAGCATCATTGGCTATTTCAGCATTTTCATGAAGCCAATTCCCCTCAACAGTCTCAATAACATGAATAGTATTACATTTCCTTTTATACTTTATGTAAGCATGGTCAAATTTGGTATTCCTGTCCCCCTCCTTGAAGATGTTCATTGCAGCTTTTTGCTTTAGATATTGGTCTTGGTAGTCAATAGCAGTAAGTAGTTTATTTTGAGCAGTTAGCAGTTCTTTGTCCTCAGCTAATCCCTCCTGTTCAAGTTGCTCTAATCTTAAGACTTCCTCCTCAAGTTCCTGCACATTTGTGAAGACATTCCCAAAAGTTCCTCAACTCCAACTCCCCAGAGCTTTAGCAGTTTTGATCTGTAATAAGATGAGTTTGATAAGAGGGTCAGTATGTGAAATCCCATTCCAAAGGTTGACAATGTACTGATTGTAGGAAGGATGAGAAGACCACATGTTCAGATATCTAAATGGGGAGGGGGAAGATGTATTTTCTGAGGAAGTGATGCTGATAAGGATAGGTCTGTGGTCAGAACCAACAAGACTTAGATGGGTAACAAAAGTGAAAAGGAAGTGATTGTACCATCTATCGTTGACCAAATATCTATCAAGTCTTTCCCAGATTTTACCCCTCTTCCAAGTAAATGCGGGACCAGCCCAAATCAAACAGCCCAAATCAAACAGTCCAGCCCTGTGGATATTATCAGCGAAAGTATTCATTTTAGTAAGGTTAGGAGCTCTACCCCCAATTTTTTCATTAGGAGAAGCAATGCAGTTAAAATCTCCCCCCACAATCCATGGGGAATCCATAAGCTGACTGATATTCAAAAGGCAATTCCACTGCTCCTTTCTAGCTTCCTTATTACAACCTGCATAAGTGAAAGTAGCAAAGCCCGCATGGCTGTTAATATTGAACTTAAAATGGACAAATTGTTTGTGATTAACAATGATGTTCCATCAGATTTCTTTTCTACATAAAATCCAGATTTTATTATTGGTGTTGGCAAAGTTAATGAATCCATGGAATTTCTTGGTAAGCTTTTGGTGGTTTTTGTGAATCATAGGCTCAAGAATCACAATGCACCAAGGTTTATATTTATGGTTTGAATGTATTTTAAGAGAGAGGGGATTGGCAATTCCCCTAATGTTCCAGCAAAGGATATTAATCATTTGTTGGGTGGATTTGTAGGGATGGCTGTGATCTTGATCTGGTTCTTCCTCTATGATGCTGGGGAGAACCAATCTTAATACTAGCTTTACTCTCAACCTGTCTTGATCTTCCCTGTTGTAATTTCTGAACTTCATTTATTTGTTTTTTTTTCCTTCTAGTTATTTGTACCTGCCCAGAGCTCTCCCTATGTTAAACAATGCATTCAGCTTGAAGAAAGGAAGTGGAAGCCCAGGGAACTTGTACTAAATAGGAACCACAGGTGGTTCTTTACTTGGATCAAAGTTAGGGGTCCATTTTACAATTTTCATGGTAGTTCCAACAATGATTACAGATTGCTTTGCAAAAGATTTTGCATAATCTTCCTCAGCAGTTAATTGGATAAGCAGGTGCCTTCCATCCATCAGCCCTATCTTCCAATTACCAATAAATTTTAGAGATTCAAAGAAATTTCTACCCAGCTCCATTTTTGGGTGTCCCAACTGAAATTTCCCTATTAAAGTAAACTTCACATCTTCTTTTAGAGAGATTATCTTTCTGTTAGTGAAGAACACAACGGTTTCTCCCTCCTTGGATCCAAGTGGGTGGATGCAAGGACAGCTTCCTTTACCTGCAGCAGTATCATGAAACTCCTGAGGGAAAACCAAATGGTCCAGATCCTGTAGAACATCAATAGAGTTTCCAACAACCCCAGCATAAGTTGCCTTGGTCCAAAGAGAATCAGTAGCATCATCAATGGGTGTGGTCATGCTGAAACTGCAGCAGAGAACAGCAGCTATAGAGCAGCCAGGGAGAAAACCAATGGAACAGTAAAACCCAACAACTTGCACTAACAAAACTCCATCACCACCAGGATAAAAAACCAGAAAGGAAGAAACATCCACAAGCTACCACCCTAGAGTACCCCTTCAGCCAGCGG
>NW_018217902.1:372847-408089 GCF_001263595.1 Phalaenopsis equestris | reverse complement strand
ATATATATATATATATATATATATATATATGTAGAGAGAGAGAGAGGGAGCATATGCGGTTAATTTTATATGTTCTAATTTGTTGCCATATATATTTTTATAAATTTCATTAAATATCTACTTCCTTTAGAATTATTATAGTTTCTTTTAAGGTATTGAACAAATTTATCCTCAAACTGTCATGCATAACTCATATCCAAGGCCTTGAGCTTATTTGGTGCGATGACGTTTTGAAAACACAACAAATCCGTTTGAGTAAACTATGTTTTGGCAGCTTATGCGTTTTCAAAACGCTAAAAAAATATTTTCACACCGAACCTAACTAGGTGCGGAGACAGCTTTCTGGTTGCAGTCTAGCTTTTTCAAGAAAAAAAATTTGTAATAGCCACCGTACCTAGCTTATTAGCAGATCATTCAATAAACTGCAGCTGCCCCAAACAAACCCTAAGACTTGATAACAGGAGATCTAAGCTCCCAACTAATTATGAGTTAACCTGAAACATCATAATAGTAATTAAAAAAAAAACACTATGTTAAAATGAAAAAAAATATAAGACCTAGAGTATCCAAATTAATAAGGATAACTCAATGTTTAAATTTATTTCAGGATAAATAAAACATAAAAATAATTAGGTAACGCTTCTAATGTACTAATCTTAAAAGCAACTCTAATAACATATATAAATATCTTGAACAAAATTTGATTATATGGCATTTAAAATTATAAATCAAGCTAAATGATTTCTACCGAAATTTCTACCATTATTTTTGCCATATTTGACCCAATTCTTCTTTTGGCCTTGTATATTTTATACAAATATCTTATACTTCCACAACTTTATTTTCAAAACAATTAAAAAGAAAAATAAGGCTCATTTATCCACATGCCACTCCATTCTTATATATTTACACATTTAACAAATAAAACTTTACATTCTACTTCTATACCACTCAAACTTCTTATACTACATAAAATAATTTATTATTTAAATTTTTAAAAACTGAAAGACACATTTTTATGCATAGGTAAGGTACATATATACTAGTAGAAATATAAATACATAAAAACTAAATGATATGTTCCCAAATCTTTTAAAATTTAAACAATCTTATAATTTGGTTGAGTTTTAATTAATCACTCTTAAAGTTGTCTCTTTTAAGGGCAATATTAGATATGGAGACCTGACGTACTTATTCCAATTAAAATTCGACATTTCTCTTTATCTAAAAAATCTGAGAAGCCTAATGTCCATCCATGCGGAGGAGTACAAGATCATGATTGTACTGAAAATTTTTCTTGAGTACAATCATGTTGTATTATAAGGCTTTTCACATCAAAATATTTATTTGAATTTTTTTTTTAGTTAGTATAACATGATTCTGCCCATGAAAAATTTACAAGTAAAATTATGTTGTAGTCCATGTTGGGACACCCATCCAAATATTTTCCCCCCTTCTAGTGTCAATTCATCAGCTTACTTAGAGCAGTCGACGGACAAGCTGATAAGGCAGCCAATATCCACTCCGCACTTGCCGGGAATGGAAGCCAGAAGACTTTGATTCAGCTCGCCGACTTGCTGGGCGAGTAATTTAATACAGCTACAAACAGTTCTGCGGTCCTCTGCAGTAATCGCCTCCGCCTTCAGTTCCTTCGCGCCGCCGCTACAAGCCGCCGGCAACTGGCCACCGTGCTGCGCGTAACCGACACAGTTTATGAGCTTGGTCGCCACTTTGCTGCAAGGAATAGCTGACTCGACAGTACTGATTGCGATGAAGGTCATCGCCAGGAGAGCCAGGACTAAGCCTCGGGCTGTAGCGCTTGCCATTGATGGATTGAATGGTTGTGTGAGGTTCATGAATGGCCAGTGGAGGCTTTATATAGAAGACAAAAGAGTAACGTATGCATATCATTCCATTCTTATATATTCACATATCGAACTTTTAAATTAAGATTTTTACATACTTGTACAGGACAGTGAAAAAGTTATGTGGCTTCAATTTGATGGTAAATTAATTCTCTTTTTTTTCTTATACTCGATTCAAAGTGATAAAAAAAATCTCACTGATTAGTCCTATTGTACATGAAATATAAAAAGGCATTAGGTATTTTAACAGAAACATATGAGGTTGGGAAATATTAATAAAAAGAAGGATTGATATGCGTGCCCCGATCAAGTCCTATGAATTCAGATATCTAACACCAAAATTTGAGTTTTTACATACATACCACCATACCTATGGTTGAAAAGGTTTATTTCACCTTCTAATTGTAGAAATGGTAATATTTTTGATGTGATGAGAGATTAGAGTGGTTTAACTGTAAAGAGAAATTAAATTTTAGTTGTTAGGTACGTATAAGCAAATAAGGATTGAGCGGAATATGTAAACGCTACCTTACCCCCGGTCCCCAAATAAAAAAAATAGTTATATTAGTTGCTACTTTTGAGCTTGACGTGGAACTGATCCAATTTTTAGGAAGTGGATTCGCGAGCACTTAGGAGAAGGTAATTTCCCTGTGTTCGTTTGGTTCTGCTTCTGCAGCTGAACTAAACATAAGTTATTTATGTGACATTTTGGCAACAGTCACTGTTCATTTTAATGGCATGTACCTAATAAATTGGAAATTACATCAATTTATTTGGTTTATTTTTCAATGTACCATAAATCACGAGACTCGACCCAATTAAAATAATTTTACTCATATATATTCTAGACTTTGGTTGATGTTCTTAATTGTGATTGGACAAGAGGTTGACGAAATATAATAAATATATTGATGAATTCAAATTTGTCCTGTGAGTCATATTCAAGGATCGGAGCAATGGGACTAGAGAGGAGAGATTGAGAGATCACACCCAGGCTTGCCCCTCCGGGGTGAATCGGTGTATTTTAGGGCTATATGGCTCATATTATATACCATAAAAAGAGATTACAAAGATGGAAATGAGGGAGGATCTCCCTCTAAAGTTTGGGTCTATCTTCGAGAGCCAAAAAGCCCCCGTTACAATTGTTGGGCCCTCTATTTATAGAACATAGAGGGCCACAATGATAGACATTACATTTTGACCCTTGCTATAATGAGGGGGTTGCAAAATATTTTAGTTTTTTCATATTTAGTGACTACTTTTAGCATCCTTTGCAGATTTCTCCTTTGGTCGGTTGAGATGTCGTCGCTCAATTATTCTGTCAGGCGACCTGTGCTTTTGTTAGCGGTCTAAGTGTGGACTCTATTGGTGGTCTGATATGGATGGATTGTCGGTTAATTTTTGGCAGTAGGTATAAGATGAATGAACGATTACCTGAAAAAATAAGGAGCCATAGATGGCCAGCCGATCTTTCATTGACCGCTGGCCAGAGATGGCACACCGACTGGGGGGTAGGGCTCTAGCTAATTGGTTGAAGAATCACAAGCCTTCATATTATCCGTCATACATGCTCGTCCGCTATTAGTTGGCCAAGATATTCCTTTGTCAGTCGACCTTAGGCCACCCGCTCGCCCATGAGTATTCTAGCCAAACATGTACCATTTGATTGGCCCTTCAAGCTGCTTTGAGATCCATGCAGACCCCTTTAAGGTGTATATATTAAGTTCTCAAATTTTCTTGCTCCTTAATACTGACAACTACGACAAGGACAAGTAAATATTTTGGAAAATAAAACGATTCCTACAATAAATTTTTGTTTAGTACCATAAATAAACTTAATGGATTTCCATGCCCATGACCATTATATAGTGAGAACCAGAGGGGCAACTTCATCATCTCGAGTTTGTTCCTCTTTTGGGTCCTTTATTTACCGTTTGCAGTTTTGTTATGGCGAAAGGATCCAACTCCCCGCTAAAACCAATGATAAAGCTAGAATGCTACCAGCTTTCTGGTTCAGATTGCGTCAACTTAAAAGCAAGCCTTCGAGGAAGAGGTTGGCCAAGTGGCCAAAACCTATCGATGGAATCAAGGTGCAAAAGTTGTCTGATTAGATTCATGGTATTCTGGAGAAAACCTTACCCATGGCTGGCAGGGAGCAGGGTGCCTCAGCAACCAACCCACCAAATAAAACTTCCTTTGAGGCATCAACCCAATAGAATGTTCTAGTCGACGTAGATGACCCTTCTAGTTGTTACTCATCAAGTCGACAGAGATGACCCGTCATCGACAAAGAAGGAGTTAACATATGATTTTCCATCCGACGATGTTGGCAAGAAAAAATTGGTTTAAAGTGATGGGTCTTCGGGAGATTATGTGATGTGCGTTGTAAATATTTTTCAATATTACTATACACACACGACAACACTAATAGTAATATGTAATTCAATCCCAATAAAAATAAATTCAGTATAAATAATTTTCTCTTTTAAAATCTCTAAGCTGCCAAACCCCGAAATAATAACGCAAGTATACGTATCGCTTAAGTAATAAAAGGCTCTAATGGAGTCCTAAGTATCGATCCCACAGAGAATTGGAAATTTTTATGGTTATAATGTTAAACAAAATATTCAAACTATAAAATACATTATTCAAACTATAAAGCTTAAGAAAGCAAAAAAAATCTAAAGTAAATTTAATGTGCGCTAAAAGAAATGCAGTGAGAAAAATTAAGTTAACTAAACTAATTGTTAAACTTCAAAAGTAAACTTATAAAGACTAAATAAAGTTTTTAAACGAAGAGTTCAAATTTAAGAAAGCATTCTTCCCATTTACAATGAGTTTATGAAATGTGAAGAAATTAAAATCATTTAAAATACATATATAAAAATTATACTGTGTCAAATAGGAGCAATCGTATTCTTTACCCTCTGAGAGTGCATAAAGAACATTAATTAATCTAGAGTTTGGTCCCTAAATCCGTGGTTAGGTTGAGAAATTACTGGATGCCACTCCAGCACTCTCACTTCTCCCTCCCCCGAGGACAAATAATCTCGTTTTAGTTTCCAAGAAACTAGACCAAATTAGAGATTTTAATCTGTCCCCTTAAAATGTCCAATTTTGCGCCCATCAAAGTATATTTCCTTATTTATTTGTACATAACCCCATGTATTACATTTTCACCCATGAAATCGATTGTGACTCTTACCTTTGTGTAGAAAGCATAACCCTTTCAGATCGTATGTTTCTCAACAAATTTTAACTTTTTATTTGGTTAGAAGTAAAAGTAAATGAAGATTAGAGTTCAAATCATTACAATTTATTGACATTTAAAACCTTAAAAAACAAAGCTAATTCTTTGCAAAACCATATCTTATTGTAGGAAGAATGATAAAGAAGACTACTCCGAATTCATGATAAGGACACTACAAAACAAAGATTTCATACATAAAAATAACCTTATGAAATAAATAAAGAAAAAAACACAACTTATCTCACACTCCTTGCCAAGCAAATCCATAAAAGTTCCCTTCAAACATTTTCTCTTATTACAATAACACTCAATTCTCTCTTAGAAGTATAATGAAGAAGAAATCACTCACCTTCCCTCTCCTCTTACAACCTTAGAAGAAAATCCTTTCTTCCCCAAGACTTCTCTCTCACGTCAAAAATTCTCTCAATCTCATGTCAAAACTTCTCTCAAAAGGATTTCAAAATTCCCTAAAATTTTTCCCCCAAAAGTCTCATCTTTTAACACCACGAGACAAGCCCCTTCATCCAAGCGACAAATCTCTTCATTAGAGAGCATTTGCAAAGTGTTTAGATACATTCAACCACTCCATAAGCGTTTGAATTGTTTAGGACTTTAAAAATAGCTAAAAAATAGGCATGAACCGCCTTACTCCATCTTAATTCGTCTCTAGCGCTTTTGGCGCCAGTTCTGGCTCCAGTCTAATGAAGTCCGCACTGTTCTCTGGATTCTGGCACCTCTGGCACTAATTCTGGCTCTTCTAGTGTTGCTTCTTTGTAAAATGGTGCCTCTGACACTAGTTTCTGACACTTTGGGCGCCAGCTCTCCGGAAAATGACACATTTGACGCCAAGATCATGAAAATCTCAATTTTGGCTCCAAATTTCCTCCCTTTTGCTACTTTTTTACTCCAAATGCCTAAAATCGATATACCTGTAATAAAAATATGAAAATAACCTTTTTTAAAGTGCAAAATAACCTTTAAGTGCAATATCACCAAAATAAACATAAAATATATAAATAAAATAATACATCATTTTGGTGTATCACGAAACGAATTGGATCCTGGACACAATATTTTACTTTTTCATTTTTGAATAGGCTGATGCTAACTGACAACTTTTCTTTTCATAAATGAGGTGGTAACCCAATCCTGTATAAACTTTTTGCTCCTATAGTACTGACCGGTTATGAAGAGGATGTGGTCAATCACCCCTCTAAACTAGACGAGGTCCTAGGTAAAACCTTTAAGGTACGTTGGTCATCCCCCAAGACATTAACAAATCATCTGGAGTAACTAGAGGTAAAATACCATGTTCTAAAAAACTTATAACTCCTCTTACAGTAATAGATGGAGATAGTTTAGATAAAACTTGAATTTTTGCCAGATCTACTTCCATGTCATTTTCTGAAATTTTATGCCCATGCACAATTTCTCCTGCAACCATGAATTGACATTTTTCTCAGTTTAATACTAGATTCGTCTTTTCATATTGTTCTAGAACTTTCTCTAAATGATTTAAACATATTTCAAATGAAGTTCCAAACACAAAAAAATCATTCATAAAGACTTCTATCCCTTTTTCAATAATACCTTTAAAATATCACAGACGTGTTAAAACAATCAAAAGGCATTCGTTGAAAAGCAAACATACCATAAGGACTAGTAAAATGGTAATGATATATGATGATAGCCTGTATATCCATTTAAAAAGCAAAAAATATATGTGCCTAGCTAGCTTATCTAACTTCTAGTCAAAAAAATGGTAAAGGAAAAGTGATTTTTTCTGGTGGCCGAATTTAATTTTTGATGATCTATGCAGATTGACCATCGAATTGCTTGTTTTGTTGGTATTAATTCATTACTCTCATTTGTCACTATAGTTAAATCTCCTTTCTTTGGAACACAGTGAATTGGACTCACCCAAGCACTGTCTGAAATAGGATATATTATTCTCGCATCTAACCATTTTAAAATTCCTTTTTTTAACAACTTCTTTCATCATCAGATTTAATCTCCTTTGAGGATCAGCTTTTGGTTCATGACGTTCTTCTAATAAAATTCTGTGCATACAAATCGAAGGACTGATTCCTTTAATATCAGCTAATAGTCATCCAAATGCTTTCTTATGCCTTCTTAAAATTTCCAATAACTTTTATTCTTGTGCTTCAGTTAATTATGAGAATAAGATAACATGTAATGTGGATAAATCTCCTAAAAAGACACTCCTAAAAAGAAATCTCCTAAAAAGACATATTTTAAATTTGTAGGAAGTGTTTTCATTTCTAGTTCAGGAGGTTTCTCAATCGATGAAATCAAGTTTATATTATTATCTGTGGGATCTAATAGTTCAAATTGTTTGTGAACATAGTCCATTTCTTCATTACTCACTTCTATTAATTCATCTTGAATTATATTCTCATCCTCATACTCCAAATGTTCATCTTCAGTTTTCTTTTCAAATGTATTTGTGAAATATTCATAGCTTAAATAATCATTAATTTCCATTCTGAAGTATTCATCATCTCTTCCTATTGCTGGATATCTCATTGACTATGGAATAATAAAGGTGACCTCTTAATCGCTAACTCTCATCATCAATTGTCCATTCTGCACAACTATTAAAACTCTTACATTGGCAAGAAATGATCTTCTTAAAATGATTGAAATTTCTTGATCATTTTAAAGGAAACCAAGTACCTCACTTTTTTCAAATGTATGACTGTTGGGGTTTTTTGGATGATCTTTTAGGTGATATGCATATGTGACACATATGAGCTTAGAATTACGTTATTTAAAGACAACAGATAACCTTTTTTTTATAAAGTCTACTGTCTTCTTGTGATGACTGATTAGTTAGTTTATATTTTGTTCTCTAACACCTCACAGTTTTATAAAACTTGTATTAGTATTTGTACTATTCATTATCACGAAATGTTGCATCTAACTTTTTGTGCTTTGTTGGTTTAAACCTTAAAAAAATATTAGCTTGAAGACTTTTGATATCTCTAGAGCATTGTACTACTATTGTGGACTACAATATTCCTTGTTTACTTCGACATAGCCATATAGCTATGGGAGACAATTTTAAAGGTGTAGAAGAAGTAGAACAAAAAATAGTGACTTCTTAAGATGGGTGGATGGGTTCGAGGATTCCATCACCGATAGTGATCCCGCATGGAGAGTTTTTTTGGAGGGCGTTATCTCGTGATATTAACTAAGTGCATTTTAAAAAAAATATTATCATATTATTAATTGTTATTTTAATGGTCTTTTGTTTTATTTTGATTGTCGTGTTACTCGTTGTTTAGTGATATATATGTTTTTATTTTAAATAATTTAAACTTGATATTTGCTTTCAAATATGAAATATATTAGCAAGATTGGTTCTGTTATAAATAACACTATACTACATAGGCATAAAGGTCATTTTTTTTAAATGAGAACTGCAAAAAACAAACAGACAACCCAACTTCTCTGCAGCAGCAGCTAATACAACTCCCTTGCAACAACTTTTTAAAACAGACCATAAGTCTGCTAATCACAAATCGTTCAAGTTATTATTGGATTAACAAAGGATTTATTCGTTTAAGAACGCAGTACAGAGATCGATCAACTCCAAAGTGATACAATAAACTAACGGAAAGTCATAGTCAAGTTGGAAATAAACCAACTCTTACATTACACTTACAATTTAATATTTTTTTAGGGCAGTTTTGCCAAGCAGCTTATTATTAACTATAGTCAACAACTTGAAAGCTGAAATGCATTATTATTTCAGTACTTAATAGATCACGTCCCACCTCGGCATCTCACTTTACTCTGTGACAAGAAAGCCATCGGATTAACAAAGCTGTAATCAATAACCGTCGAAATTAATTGACATAAAAACAAATATGAGCTCCATGTTTTTTGAAATTTTTAGATTTGCATATGATGAATATATATAAATAATCAATCAATATTTATTATAAGGAATTGTATAAATTTCCCAATTTGTAATACTCATTTATGATCGAAGTTTAATTTGATAACTGTAAGTTACAATTAAACAAAGCGGCATTTATATAAATACCATTCAATTCGTATTTATTTACATGTCTAACAACACGATTTTATTTTTGTTTACATTTATACGAACCAAAACATTCATATAACATAAAAACTATCACTATTTAAGCTATATATATATCTATATATATATATAGGGCATATGCCGTTAATTTTATATGTTCTAATGTGTTGCCTTATATAGTTTTATAAATTTCATTAAATATCTACTTTTTTTATAATTATTATAGTTTCTTTTCAGGTATTGAACAAATTTATCCTCAAACTCACATGCATAACTCATATCCAAGGCGTTAAGCTTAAAGGCCCGTTTGGGGTAACTTATTTGGTTTGATGGCGTTTTGAAAACGCACCAGACCCGTTTGGGTAAACTGCGTTTTGGCAGCTTATGCGTTTTCACACCGAACCTATCTAGGTGCGGTGTCAGCTTTCTGGCTGCGATTTGACTTTTCCAAAAAAATAAAAATTTGTAATAGCCACTGTAGCTAACTTATCAGCAGATTATTCAATAAACTGTAGCTTCACCAAACAGACCCTAAGACTTGTTAACAAGAGAGCTAAGCTCCCAACTAATTATAAGTTAACCTGAAACATCAAAATAATAATTAAAAAAATATATATGTTAAAACGAAAAAAGTATAAGACCAAGAGTATCCTAATTAACATTTAATAAGGATAACTCAATCATTAAATTTATTTTAAGATAAATAAAACATAAAAATAATTAGATAACGCTTTTAATGTACTAATCTTAAAAGCAACTCTAATAACATATATACATATCTTGAACAAAATTTGATTATATAGCATTTAAAATTATGCATCAAGCTAAATGATTTCTACCGAAATTTCTACCATTATTTTAGCCATATTTGACCCCAATTCTTCTATTGGCCGTGTATATTTTATACAAATATCTTATACTTCCACAATTTTATTTTCAAAACACTTAAAAAGAAAATGAAGGCCCGTTTACCTACATGCCACTCCATTCTTATATATTTACACATTAAACATATAAGACTTTACCTTCTACTTCTATACAAGTCAAATTTTTTATATCACATAAAAAAAAATTTTACTTAAATTTTTAAAAACTGAAAGACACATTTTCATGCATCGATATGATACATATGTACTGGTAGAAATATAAATACATAAAAATTAAGTGATATGTTCCCAAATCTTTCAAAATTTAAACAATGTTATAATTTAGTTGAGTTTTAATAAATCACTTTTAACCATGTCTCTTTTAGGGGGGAAAATTAGATCCGGTGTCCTGTCGTGCTTATTTCAATTAATATTTGACATTTCTCTTTATCTAAAAAATGGAGAAGCCTAAAGCCTATCATGATTGTACTGAATTTTTTTTTTAGTAGAACCATATAGTATACTAAGGCTTTCACATCAAAATTTTTATTTGAATATTTCTTTACTTAATATTTTCTCCCTTCTAATGTCAATTCATCCGCTTACTTAGAGCAGTCGACGGACAAGCTGATAGGGTAGCCAATATTCACTCCGCACTTGCCGGGAATGGAAGCCAGAAAGTTTTGATTCAGCCCGCCGATATTCTGGGCGAGTAATTTAATACAGCTACAAACAGTTCTACGGTCGTCTACAGTAATCGCCTCCGCCTTCAGTTGCTTCACGCCGCCGCAACACGCTGCCGGCAACGGGCCACCGTGCTGCGCGTAACCGACGCAGTTTATGAGCTTGCTCGCCACTTCGTTGCAAGGAATAGCTGACTCGACAGTACCGATTGCGATGAAGGTCATGGCCAGGAGAGCCATGACTAAGCCTCGGACTATAGCGCTTGCCATTGATGGATTGAATGGTTGTGTGAGGTTCATGAATGGCCAGTGGAGGCTTTATATAGAAGACGAAAGAGTAATAATGTATAAATTATTACTTTTTCTTATACTGGATTCAAAGTTATAAGAAAAATCTCACTGATTAGTCCTGTGGTACATGAAATATAAAAAGGCATTAGGTATTTCAACAGAAACATATGAGGTTGGGAAAAAGGACTGATATGCGTACCGATCAAGTCCTATGTATTCAGATATCTAACACCAAAAGTTAAATTTTTACATACATATCACCATACCTATGCTTGAAAAGGTATATTTCACCTTCTAATAATTAAAATGGTGACATTTTTGATGTGATATAAGAGATGAAAGTGGTTTAAATGTAAAACTAAATTAAATTTTAGGTTTTAGGTATGTAAAAGGAAATAAGAATTGAGCGGAATATGTAAATGCTGCCTCCCCGCCGGTCCCCTCCCCCCCAAAAAAATGAAGGTATAATTAGTTGCTACTTTTGAACTTGACGTGGAACTGATCCAATTTTTAGTAAGGGGACTTGCAAGCAAATTGGAGAAGGAAATTTTTACATGTTCGTTTGGTTCTGTTTCTGCAGCTGAACTATGAATAGTTTATTAGTGTGACAGTTTGGTAGAAGTCACTATTCATTTTAATGGCATGTACCTAATAAATTGGAAATTACATCAATTTATTTGGTTTATTTTTCAATGTGCCATAAATAACGAGACTCGACCCAATTAAAGTAATTTCACTCATATAGATTATAGACTTTCGTTGATGTTCTTACTTGTGATTGGAGAAGAGGTTGACACCATATAATAAACATATTGTTGAATCCAACTCTGTCCTGTGAGTCATATCCAATGATCAGAGCAATGAGACTAGAGAGGAGAGATAGAGAGATCACACATAGGCATGCCCCACCGGGGTGAATCGGTGTATTCTACGGCTCTATGGCTCATTTTATATACCATAAAAAGAGATTACAAAGCTGGAAAGGAGGGAGGAGCTCCCTCTAAAGTATGGGTCTCCCGTTACAATTGGTGGACCATCTATTTATTGAAGATAGAGGGCCACTATGATATAAATTACATTTTGACTCTTGCTTTAATGAGGGGGTTGCATGTTGTTTTAGTGTTTTCATATTTAGTAACTACTTTTAGCATATTTTGCAGATGTCTCCTTTGGTCGCCTGAGATGTCATCGGTCAATCGTTCTGTCATGCGACCTACGCTTTTGGTAGCGGTCTGGCTGTGGACTTTGTAGGTGGTCTGATATGGATGGACTACCGGTTAATTCTTGGCAGTAGGTATAAGATGAACGACCAATTACTTGAGAAGACGGGAAGCCATAGATGGTTCGTTGGTCTTTCGCTGACGGTTGGCTAGGAATGGCGGACCGATTTGGAGGTCAAGCTCCAGCTAATTGGCTGAAGAATCTTAGGCCTTCATTTTATTTGTCATACATGTTTCTCCGCTATTGGTTGGCCAAGATAGTCCTTGGTCGGTCGACCTTGGGCCACCCGGTCGGCCATGAATTAAATGATTCGAGATCCATGCAGATCACTTTTGGGTGTATATATTAATTTCCTTAATTTTCTTGCTCCTTGACAGTGACAACTGCGACAAGGACAAGAAATTTTTGAAAAATAAAATGATTCTTATATTAAATTTTGTTTAACTCCATAAATAAACTTCATGAATTTCCATGCCCATGACCATATATATAGAGCGCCAGAAGGGCAACTTCATCATCTCGATTTTGCTCCTCTTTTGGGGCTTTTATTTACCATTTGTAGCTTCTTTATGATGAAAGGATCCGACTCCAGGCTAAAACCCGATGATAAGCTAGAATGCTAGCTGCTCTCGGGATCAGATTGCATCAACTTAAAAGCAAGCCATCGAGGAAGAAGTTAGATAATATGCCAAGACTCATTAATGGAATCAAGGTGGAAGAGTTGTCCGATTCGATTCAAGGTATTATGGAGAAAACTTTACCCAAGGCTGGCGGGGAAAAGTGTACCTTAGCGACCGACCCACCGACTAAAACTTCCTTTGAGGCGCCAACCCAACAGAATATTGCAAATTTATCCCTTCTAGTTGATACTCATTGCGTCGATAGAGATGGCCCTTTGTTGGCAAGAAGGAGTCGACAGATGATATTCCATCTTGTGATGTGGGCAAGAAAAACTGGTCCGAAGTGAATTGGATCCTGGATAAAATATTCTCCATTTTCCTCTTTGAATAACCTGATGTTTACTGAAAACTTTTCTTTTCATAAATGAGGATCCTCGTGTTAGACAATTGTCGTCCGACATTGGTGGTGGTTACCCGGTCTTGTAGAAATTTTGAATCCTAAGGTACTGACCTGTAGTGAAAAGGATGTGGTCAATCACCCATCCAAACTAGACGAGGTCTAGGGTGAAAATTTTAAGGTATGTTGGCCATTCCCAGTGATTTTAGCAAGCCAGAGGAGAAGCACAGGAAAACAGTCGATTTATACCAACCGATTGTTGAACTCTCGGAGGACGCATTCCTTTGTAGGCCAATTTTGAGGCCTACGGAGTTAATCCATTTAAGCTCTGCGGTCAAGCGTTTTTCATGAGATTAGTTAAGAGGGGTTTAGTCCTAGCTGAGGGGATCGAGGATGAACTTGTGAAATATCTCCAGTTGGACTAAATCCATATGTAGTTATAATTTTTTTTTATAAATAAAACATTTTTATTTTTGAAAATCTTGATTTTTGTGTTTGAAAAGAAAATTTTCTCAAGTCCGTATGAGGTGTTGTCTCGCAGCTTCTAGGTGGCTGATTTAGGGAAGATTTTCTGAGCACTTGGAAAATTGGCATTGGACATGGAGTGTTAGGATGTTAGAAGAGCCGTGCTTACGCACCGCGACACTAGGACATATGTGATGTAGAAGGAGCAAAAATAACGCCCTGCTGCCACATATGGGCTCCCCGACGCCACAAATGGGCACCCTAATGCCAGAATAAAATTTTCATAGTTTGAGTAGTTTAAACTTTTTGTTCGCTTGATAAAGATAAAAATTAGACTAATAAAAAAGTGGGAGAGCTTTTCCTTTTTTTTCTGCCAAGATTTTTAAGGAGAGGAACTTGAAGGAGAAAACAAGAGAAGTTCAATCAAGTAGAGAAAGTGAGCATTAAGGGACTTTGTGTGCTTGTGTCTTCAACCTTTTCAGGAGTGAAGAAAGGGAGAGAAGTTCTAGAATTCTTATTTTGTGATTTTGGGGTTATATTTTTAAGACTTCTATACTTTAATTTTTCTTTCAATTAAATGATTTGGCTTGTGTGTTCAAGCATGCTTTTTGATTAATTTCTCTTTCTTCTTTGGGATGGAAATATAGGTAGATGTATGTGAGAGTTTTTATATGTGATTCTTGTGGATGGTGATTAAATTTTTGTGCTTCATATACATTTCACTTTGGCAGTGTGGTTTGATAAAATCTTCTATGAATTATGAGTCTCAGAGAAGATCGTAATATAATCAACTAAGTTAATCACATTAGCATTAAGAAATCGGGATATATCCTTTGGGATAATGTAAACTTTAAAAAAGAATGTCATGCTTGGGTTAAATATTAGAATTATAGAACTAATCTACATCTTAACCAAACCTTCTTATTTCACCCGAAGTGGTTAAGGGGGAGATTTGCTCTTGTATATCATTTGTTTATTTTGTGAAGTTTTCACATACACTTTCTTATTAAAAATTTCCAAGGGAGAATCTTCTTTAATAATTGAGTAACTTTTCATTTTCATTGTTGATAACTTAGGGTTATTGTGTATGACTTTAATTAAACCAAAATTCAAGCTTTGGCTTAAAATAATAGGCTAGAACTTTTCCTTCATTGAGTTTTCCTTATTTCATTTGGATTGACAACCAGACTCAAACCCGGTACTATTGATACACTACGTATTCTTGTGTGAGCAGCCTTTTCTTTATAAAATTTGGTGTATGTCAAATTATTGGCACCGTTGCTGGGGAACGAAGAGAAAAAATTTAATTAAACTTGTAGGCCTTTGACTTGAATATTGTATTGTTTCTTCCTCCATGTATTTATATTGTTTTGCTTTTGTTTGCAAAAATTCAAAAACACCTTGCTTACTATTTGTATAATTGTGCACTTGCTTCTTCTCTTTCTATTGCATAATATCTATTTTGTATTTTTATCTTGTATGATGTTCTCTTTAGCTTAGAGTTTCTATGCTAAGGAACCTAGTAGGTGTATGTGTAGTGCAGGATCTTTAGACCTTGAACCCCACAACTCTGAGCTTGAGAGAACCATTAAAAAAATCAGAAAACAAATGAGAATTCAACAATTTTTAAGAGAAATAGTGTATGTTTCTAAGAATAAGCTAGATGCCAAATATCATCTTGACATGCCTAGGCCTTTAAGAGACTTTCCTAATCCTACGATAGATGAAGTCCATCTAAGTATTAATACCCCTATCGTAGAAGTCAATTCTTGTGAACTAAAGCTCGCTATAATTTCAATAGTGCAGAATAATTAGTTTTGGGAGGATAATTTTTGAAGATCCAAACCTTCATTTACTGAGCTTCTTAGTATTGTGCTCTACATTTCTATACAATGGCGTCTTCAACAACACTGTGAGGCTATGGATTTTCCCTTTGTCATTGCGACAAAAAAGCTAAAATGTGGCTAAAATACTTAGCTCCTAGATTAATTAGGACTTAGAATGAGCTTGCTCAGAAATTCTTAGCAAAATATTTCCCACCTTAAAAAACAGCGAAACTTAGAAGTTATAGTACTTCCTTTAGCCAATATGATCTTGAGACAATCAATGAAGCCTGGGAAAGGTTTAAGGAACTCCTTATAATGTGCCCCCACCATGATTTACCTAATTGGTTGATTAGTTAGATTTTTTATAATGAGTTCGTAGGATCTCTTAGGTATATTATTGATGCACCACAAGTGGATCCCTTATGTTGAAACCTTTTAATGAGGCATATTACTTAATATAAGTGATGAAAACAAATAACTTCCAATGGCCTCGTGATAGAGTGATAGGAAGGTAGCCAGTGTACATGATGCTGGCGTTCTTTCAATTTTGACCACCCAAATGGCTGCTATCTCTAGAAAGTTTTACCAACAATGGTTAAATCAACCACAAGGATCACCAATCATTTAGGAAAATTTTTATGGATAATTAGAGGACTCAAGAATTGTTGCTATAAAGAGTATGAATGTCATTAACAATAGGTTTAATAGTCCTTATTCTAATATCTATAATCTTGGTTAGAATAATCATCTCAATTATTACTTGAATAACAACAACGAAGGGATAAAAAACCAACAATGAGGAAATAGTCTAGTCAATTTTATAAGAAATTGGAATAATCAGGGTAGTTCCAATTCTAGCCCACCTTAGCCACTTTACTTTAAATCAAATCCTCAGTTTAAGGAAAAGAAGTTGTCTTTGGAGGAATTAGTATTACTAATGTGGAATCAACTGTAGATTCAATTTGCAGCCATAAGAAACATTGAAAATCAGTTGGGGCAAATAACAAACTCCGTTAGTAACTGACCCCAAGGAACTCTTCCTAGTAACACCAAGGTTGACCCTAGGGAAAAGAGTAATGAGCAAGTAAAGTCTGTTAAATTTAGAAGTGGAAGAGAGTTAGGAGAAGTGAGTAGGAAGGAGCCTTAAATTGATGAGGATAACCTCGAACCTAGAAAACTTATTGAAAATTCTTTAAGAGACTTAAGAAGACCAGATTCTCATTTCTTCAGATGCTTCAAAAACAAAATTTGGATCAACCATTTTCTTGATCCTTAGATATGTTTAAGAAGTTGACCATCAACATCCCTTTTGTTGAGGGTTTGGAGCAGATGCTTAGCTATGTAAAGTTTATAAAGGATATCTTGATCAAGAAAAGAAAGCTAGGGGGCTTTAAGACTATAGCGTTTAGCGAGGAGTGCAGGGCTATCTTACAGAAAAAGCTCCCTTAAAAACTTAAGAACCCTGAGAGTTTCACTATTTCCTATTCAATAGAAGAGAAATTCTTTAGAAAAGCTTTATGTGACTTGGGTTCCAACATTAACCTCATGCGCCTGCCAATCATTAAGAGGTTAGGACTAAGAGAAGTCCAACCCACCACTATAACCCTTCAGCTTGTTAACCACTCTCTTACATATCTTAGGGGAGTCATAGAGGATGTATTAGTTAAGTTTGATAAGTTTATCTTCCCAAATGATTTCATCATTTTAGATATGAAGGAGGATAAGGATATTCCCATAATTTTAGGCAGACCTTTCTTGGCTACTCTTATAACGATGTTTGACATACAGAAGATAGAGTTAACTATGAGAGTGAATGATCAAGAAGTTACCATAATGTTTTAAAATCCATAAAATATCCCTCTGATTCAAATGAGGATTCATATTATTAGATTGATCTACTTAATAAGGTTATTATAAGCTAATTTCAGGAGATGTCTAAATTTTTCCTAGTAGAGCAGTGTTTATCAAGGATGATATTGAGGATTCTAAGGATGGATCAACTCTACTGTTATAATCAAACCCTAGTATGTATAGGGAGATGTTCAAACTATTAGACATCATAAAGAAATCTAAACCATCAGTTCCATCTATTGATGAGCCATCAAAGATTTAATTGAAGGACTTACCTAAACATCTAAAGTATGACTATTATTAGGCATCTTACACACACATTATCGGTGATTTTCTTTGGAGCTAAATAGTTTACATAAAGATAAATTGATGAGAGTTTTAAGGAGTTTTAAGAGAGCCTTTGTGTGGACTCTAACTGATATTAATAGGATTATTCCAATGATGTGTATGCATAGGATTCTTATGATAGATGATCATAAACCTAGGATTGACCAACAGGGCCCTTCAATGAAAGAGGTAGTAAAGAAAAAGTTTTTGAAATGGTTAGATGTTGGCATCATCTACTCCATCTCATAAAGTGCCTAGGTTTGTCTTATCCATTATGTACTCAGAAAGGTTGCATAACTTTTGTTGAGAATGAACAAATTCATTTAATTTTGATAATTTAGGTTGCATGGTGGTGAATCTATTTTGATTATAGAAATTTAAAATATATCACTATAAATGACAACTTTCTTACCCTTTCTTGACTAAATGTTGGATAGGATAGTTGTTCATCCATTCATTTGCTTCTTAGATGGTTATTCTGGTTGTCATCAGATTCTTATAGCTTCTAAGAATCCAGGTAAGACTACCTTTATAAGCTCTTTTAGGATCTTTGTATTTAGGAGGTTGTCATTTGGACTGTGCAATGTGCATAGCAATTTTTAGCATCCCAAGATGTCCATTTTCAATGATTTGATTGATAAAGGGATAGAGGTTTTCAAGGATGATTTTTCTATCCTTGACCCAACATTTGAAACTACTTAGAACATTCAATTAAGGTTCTTTGTAGATGTGAGGACAATAAATTAGTTCTGAATTGGGAAAGGTGTCAATTTATGATTTATTAAGGAATAGTGTTGAGACGCAAAATTTCTGAAAGGGGAATGGAGGTAGACCCAACTAAGATTTGGGTTATAGAAAAACTCCCCCCCACTCACTGTGACCTCACTTTTGTGAGGATCTAACTTAAATTGACATAAATGATCAGTTCATATTTTGAACCATCCAAATCAACTTAGGATCCCAAGGATTCTTCTACAAGGCCTAAGATCATTATGATCATCAAATCCAACTTGGGGAAGAAGTCTACTAACATGGACTCCTTGAACCCATCAGAGATCTCCAAAGCCTAAAATTTGGATCAAACCTTAATTTTTCTCCTTTTGACCACAAAATTAAGAGACATGTTAGACAAACTAAATTAGTAATGGTAAAAACTAGTTCGAAACAATATTGACCACATTGACCATTTGGTCAACCTTGGACCTAATGGTCATCACATTGACCATTTGTTCAAACCTGGACCCAATGTTATCCACATTGATCATCTGGTCAAATCTTGATCCAATGGTCACAACATTGAACATATGTTGAACCCAACATCATAGGACCAAGCCCATGCCTAAGTGAGCACAAATGGTCATGACATGCCTAACAATTACCTACTTTTTCAAATATATTTTATGCTCATTTTTAATGATGTTACAATTTAAAGGAAGTTTTTTTTTTATATTTTTGGATTTAGGTATAAGAAATGGACTTTTGGAGAAAAGAAAGCAAAAATGGTGCAATTTGGGGTAAAAATGAGCAAGAAAGAAAATTCAAACCTTACACATTTTGATATGTCTTTCTATGGTTAATCTCATTTACATTTATCACATATTTTTGAATGAAATTATACCTTAAATAAAGGTTTTATTCATGCTTATATTGTAGGTATATCTATTAGAAGTGAAACACAACTGAAATGATGTAAAGCGGAGTTGAAATAGAGCCAAACAAAGCAAACCGGTGCAGCTGCTGCAGGGTGGCGCCAGTGGTGTTAGAGGTGCCATAATCTGGGCAACAGGCCCCAGAGGTGCCAGAAGCACCAAAATACAAAGAATAGACCAAAAAGATGCCAAAAATAGGTGACAGAGGTGCCAGGGACAGTTATAGATGGATTTTTGATTATTTTTTACTATTTTAAGATGTTCTAGAAGGCTCTAAGTGAATAAAAAACCCCATGGAGTGGTTCAATGAATATAGACACTTGGTAAAGGCTCTTGAATGAAGGGATAGGTCTCTTGGATTAAGAGATTTGTCTCTTGGAATGAAAATATCTATCTTTTGGGAAAAAGAAGGAATTTTTTGTCTCTTTAAAAAAGAGGTGTTGGCGCCTCTCAACATAGGCGTGTGTATGAGGGGAAAATCAAGAGGAATGTTTAGAGATCTTAGAATTAGAATAAGAGTAGAAATGTAGAATAAGAGTAGAAATGTAGATTTCTACTTTTTCTGGAGAGATTGGAGAGGGGATTTTGAGAGAATCTATAAGGAATTGTACGGGAATTGCATGGTTTAGCGGGAGACTTTGTGGGAGAGATCTTCATCTTTTTTTCAAAGGAAAAAAGTTAAGTATTGTATTCTTCATTGTCTTATGATGTTGTAAACACTTATCTAGTGCATTTTCTTTGATGTAAAGAAGTTTTCCTTCATGTTTTCTTCATTTTTTTTGAGTAGTTTTGTTACTCTTTCTTCTTGTTTAGAAATAGTGGCGTGAGAAGATTATGCTGTTGTTTTCATTTTACTTTTTTTGCAATGAGTAGGATTCATGTGTAGGATTTTGGGATGCATGTCAGTATGCATTTTAATTATAAATCTGGTAATTTTTACTTGAACTTCATTTACATTACAATTTATCCATGTTGTAATGTTAAAATTTATTGAGAAACATAGGATCCAAAAGAGCCATGCTTTCTACAACAAAGTAAAAATCACATTCAATTTCATGGCTGAGAATGTAGTTCATGGGGTTGAGTTCAAATAAATAGGGAAATATAATTTAATGGACGTAGAATTGAAGATTCTAGGGTGACAGAATAAAATCCCCAATTTGGTCCAATTGCCCTCAGGCGAGGGAGAAGTGGGAGCTCTAGAGTGGCAGCCAGTATCCTCTTAACCTAACCATGGATTTAGGGACAAAACTATGGATTAGTCAATGTTTTTTATGCACTCTCATAGGGTAAATAATAATATTTCCTCTATTTGGCACATACAATATTTAATGTATCTCATTCTTATACATTATCCAATTATTACTTAAGAATAGTAATTTTTAACATCTCAAAATTCTCCAAACCAATTCATCTAAAAAGGGTTATCTTTAAAATTAATATTTTCATTTATAAGTAGTTGTTGGTTGTTTTAAAAATAAGATTTACATTAAGGAGTATTTGTTAGAAAAATCACTTAAATCGTCCTTCCAAACTAAGGGCTGATTGTAGTAGACTAAAATTTCATACCTCGCTTCTCTGTGGGATTGATACTAGGATTTTTAAGGAAAGCCTTATGTTACGTAAAGTGATATGTGCACTTGCATAGAAACTCTAGTGTGTAAAATATTTTATATATTTTATAACATTTTGATTTTAACTGTAAAATATAAATTAGGTCAGGTTTTTGGCCATATTTTGGAAGCTGAATTACTGCATAATTTTGGGATGGGTCAAGTTTTTGGTATTGTAATGGGGATTTATATTGACATAAAATACACAGAAAAAACACCACATACTAGGGGCACATCAACTTTTTGGCTTCGTTGCTGGGGAAGCTTTCGTAAGAACTTTAGGAGAATTTTAGTTAAACTTGTAAGACTTATATTTGAAAATTATAGTATTATTTTATAGTGTGTTTAATTATTGTGTGTTTATTTTAAAGAAAATTGAAAATATCAAAAATATTTTTGATATTTTTCCTATTATTTAAGTCTTTAAATTTGTATGCGTAGTTCAGGAGTTGCAAAATTTGAATTTTGCAAGTGAGAATTGGAGAGAACTTTTGAGAGGATAATGAATTGGAAAAGACCTCATGAATTTAATGTAGAAATGGCGGATCAACGATTTAATGAATATTCAGATTTGGATTATAATGCTAGTAGCTTTGTAAGAGTAAACCCTAAGAGAGTGGCAAATTTTCAAGAAAAAATTGCTTACTATTTTAATTTCTTTGGTTGCAGATATTGAGAGGATGTTAGATCAATACATAGAAAGTTATCCCCAAGGACCCCCAATTATTAAGAAAAATTTATTTTGATAATTTATTGATCCTAGTTATTTTTAAACTAGCCATGAGATATACAATCCTTAGTCCAATTATTATAATCCAGGTTAGGAAAATTATTCAAAATATAACTAGAATAGTAATTTTGGAGGAAAAAAATTAATTTGGGGAAGATAATCAATTTAATTAGTCATGTAATTAGTATAGTCAAGGTGATTTCAATGTTGAACTCTCTTTTTCTCATAATTTTAACTTCAACCACTATAATGAGGAGAAGAAGTCAATGTTAGAAGAGGTTGCGATTCAATTGGAAAGTTAGTTAAAAATTCAAGAGTGTCAGTTGAAAAGTCAAAAGAGTGAGCTAGAAGGTCAAGGGACCACAACAAGGAATATAGAAAACCATCTAGGGTAGATTATTAATTCTATTAACAGTTACCCCCCATAGATTTTATCGAGTGACTTTGAGATAAACCTGATGTACAAAAAATATATGCATGTTTAGACCCATATTTTATACTTATTTTTGGTGATATTGCATTTTAATGGAATGTATTTTTAATAATTTCTTGCAGGTTGTTGAATTTTAGGACTTCGAGCAAATAAAGCAAAAATATGAAATTTGTAGTCAAAATGGAGAAGTTGAAAATTTGTTCAGCGCAGACGACGCTAGACTGGGTGCCGATAGCGTCGTTTGACAGAGAGAAATGAATTAAATTTTGGACCACTGGCGCCGACAGCGCCTAAATGGGCGCCGACAGCGCCTAAATGGGCGCCAAAGGCGCCAGTGTCGGTTCAGACCCTGTTTCTAGAAGATTTAACAAATTTAGGCGCTTTTTGAAGAGTTTTTGGATGAACCTATTGGAGAACCGACTCTAACCTCTATTTGGGCCCGAAAATGATATGAAAATTTGCTCTTTTTTTGCCATTTCTCACTTCAATTCATTCTCATACATACCATAAACTTTTTCATCTTCATTCCACCACCATTTTTGAGCTATTAGTGATTTTTCTCTAAGAATTTAGAGTTTTTGTTTTGAGATTAAGTGTAAATCTTTCTCTAAGAGTGTTGAAGAAGGAGAAAAGTGAGAGATTTCTTCTTCCTATGTTTCCTAGGAAAGGCTACAAGGGATTTGTGTTGAGAAAGAATTTCAGATAGGTGTTGTTTCTTTTTTTTAGTGTTGTGTGAACTTTCTTTTATATATGAAATTTGTGTTTTGTTGTATCTTTCTCATGAAGTCTAAGTAGTTTCCTTTTCTGTCTCCCTGCTCTGAGATATGGTGAAATGAAGAGATAATATGGATGTGCCAATGTTATATATAAAATAAATTGTGATGATGTTGTGATGATGTTGTAATTCCGAACTTAATTTACTTTTCGATCTAGCCAATTGATAACGATAGGTATACTGGCGTAGAATTCCAACATTAATTTTTTAAATTTCTTATTTATAAAAGATTGCATCAAGCTTCTGGTACCGTTGCATAGCGGAGTCAACTTTATATATTTTGCATAACTATATTCTTGGGATCAAGTTTTTGGCACCGTTGCCAGGGAAGGTAACGGTAAATTAAATAGATTTGGTAAATTAATTTAGAGATAATATAACTATAACAAAAATTAAAAAATCAAAAATCCAAAAAGAAATATATTTTTATTTAAGAGTTATTTTTAAGAAAATTTTCTTTGCTTATTATATTTGTTTATGTGAAATATTGGATCTAAAGGTTTAGTACCTAACGATTTAGAATTAGAGCGTACTATTAGAAAAATTTGAAAACAATAAAAAGAAATTAAATATTTAAACAAAATTACGAATAACTTAGATAATCAAATAAATGAAAATTGACAAAGACCATTAAAATATTATGCTAATCTGATAGCAGATGAACTTCACTTGACTATTCAAAATTTTGATGTTGCTACTAATTCATTTGAGCACAAACCTGTTATTATCTAAATGGTACAAAATAATCAGTTTGTATGAACACCTACTGAATATCCTAACTTACATATTGCTAGTTTTCTTAAAATTTGTGCTACTTTTAAATATGACGGAGTGTCTAATGATGTTGTTAAACTTAAACTTTTTTTTTTCATTATTATTTTTCAATAAGGGAAGTCAAAGCTTGATTAAAATCATTAGCACCTAGATCTATTAGAAATTGGGGAGAATTATCACAAAAATTCTTCGCTAAATATTTTTCGTTCTTGGATAAATATTTTCCACCTTCAAAAACTGCTTAGCTTAGAAATGACATTACATTTTTTTGTCAATTTGAAGGGGAATCAATATATGAAACTTCAGATGGGATGATTTAAAGATATTCTTAGAAAGTGTCCACACCATGCTTTATCAGATTGGTTAATAATTCAAACATTTTACAATGGATTAGTAGGATCACTTAGATCTATTATAGATGCTGCTGCATGTGGATCACTAATATCAAAACCTTTTGATGAAGAATACTCTTTAATTGAAGAAATGGCAACTAACAATTTTCAATGGCCTTCTAAAAGGGTAAATCCTAAGAGAGTAGCTAGTATTCATGACTCTGATGCAATGTTTATTTTGGAATCTCAAATTAATCTCAAATTGCTGCTATTTTGAAAAAGATTGATCAAATTGGAGTGAACTATTCTCAAATACCCATAGTTTTAGAGGAAAATTCACTAGGAAAGATAATTGATACTCAATCATCTTATGAAACTTTAAATGCTATAAATAATCAAAATAACAATCCCTATTCTAATTATTATAACCATGGATTTTAGTTGGAATAATTTTTTAGTTGGAATAATTTTAATAATTCGGTGAATCCCTCTGAAAATTTGAACAACCAAGGAAATCCTAATTATAGACTTTATTATCCTCCTGGATTTAAGTCTAACCCTAACCCACAAGTTAAGAAAACGAAGTTGACAATGGAAGAAGTAATGTTGAACATGGGAAATCAAATACAAAATCTAGGGGCTGCTATTAAAAATATTGAAAATCAATCAGGACATATTGCTACTACACTTAGTAACAGACCTTCAGGACAGACACTTAGTAACAGACCTTCAGGATTTCTTCCTAGTACTGTGGAAGTTAATCCAAAAGATCAAAATAAGGAGCAAATTAAAGCTATTCAATTAAGAAGTGCAAAGAAAGTTGAAATAAAGATCCAAAGAGAAAATGAAGTTGATGAAGAGAATGAAGAAAAAGAAAAAGACCAAAATGAAAATGAACAAACACAAGTTTCCTTAGAAAAGCCATTACCTCAGTTTCCTCAAAGATTGAAGCAGAAGAATAAAGATAAAAAATTTACAAAATTTTCAAAAATTCTTAAGAAGTTAATGATAAAAATTCCTTTCATTGAAGCTTTGGAACAAATGCAAAGTTATGTGAAATTTAGAAGTTTACAGATCGCGAGACCGTTGCACTCAGTGAAGTGTGTAGCACTATTATTCAGAAAAGCTTTCTGAAAAATTAAAAGATCTTGGTAGTTTTATTATACTCTGTGCTATTGGTGAAAATTTTTTTGGAAAATCCTTATGTGATTTAGGAGTGAGTACCAATCATGGGAGAGATTTCCCCTACTATTATAACTCTTTAGTTAGTTGATCGATCAATAACTTATCTAAAAGGAGTTATAGAAGACGTATTAGTAAATGTGGATAAATTTATTTTCCCTATAGACTTTATAGTATTAGATATGGAAGAAGATAAAGAGATTCCTATTATTTTGGGGAGACCATCTCTTACAACAGAAAGAGTTGTGATAGATGTGCAAAAAAGAGAATTAATAATGTAAGTTAATGATCAAGAAGTAACATTTAATATTGCAAAAGCTATGAAATATCCTGCAATAGAAAAAGATAATGAATGTTTTAGGATGGAAGTTATTGATTATCTGAGTAATGAGCAGTTTAACGAAGAGTTTGAAGATAAATTAAAACAAGGAGAATTTTTTGAAAATAAGGACAAAATTAAAGAAGAAGATTTGGATTATATTTAAGATAAAGTTGAAATGTTAGATTTGTTTGAATATGATAATAAAAATCTTATTCCTTTAAGTATTAAACCAACTGAACTTAAACTGAAAATATTATCTGCACATTTAAAATATGTGTTGTTAGGACAGTCATCTACATTGTCTGTTATTGTATCTTCTGAATTAATTGAAATTCAAGAAGAAAAATTAATAAATAAGTTTAAGAGATATGAAATAGCTTTTTGATGGACTTTAGTAGATATTAAAGGAATTAGTCCTTCAATTTGTATGCACAAAATTCTATTAGTTGAACAATACATTATGATCCTCAGAGGAGATTAAACCCAATAATGAAAGAAGTTGTTAAAAAAGAAATTTTAAAATAGTTAGATGTTGTAATTATATATCCTATATCAGACAGTGCTTGGGTAAGTCCAATTCACTGTGTTCCGAAGAAAGGAGGAGTGACCATTGAAAAAAATGAAAAAAATGAATTAATTTAAATAAGACAAGTTACTGGTTGGCGAATTTGTATTGACTATAGAAAATTAAATATGGTCACCAGAAAAGATCACTTTCCTTTACCCTTTCTAGACAAAATGTTGGATTGATTGACTAAAAAAAATATTATTTCTTTTTAGATAGATATACCAGTTATCACCAAATTCCAATTGCTTCAGAGGATTAAGAAAAAACAACATTTACAAGCCCTTATGGAACATTTGCTTTCCGTAGAATGCCTTTTGGACTATGCAATGCACCCGCAACATTTCAAAGATGTATGTTATCAACTTTTAGCAATTTTATTAAACATGGAATGGAAGTGTTTATGGTTGATTTTTTTTAATTCGGAACTTTGTTTGAATTATGTTTAAATAATTTAGAAAAATTTTTGGAAGTATGTGAAAGAATCAACCTACTTCTAAATTGAGAAAAATATCAATTTATGGTTGCAGGAGGTATTGTACTTGGGCATAAAATTTTTGAAAATGACATGGAAGTAGATTCTGCAAAAATTTAAGTTATTAAAAAATTACCACCTCCTACTAATGTTAGAGGGGTAAGAAGCTTTCTAAGACATGTTGGTTTCTATAGACGCTACATCAAAAAATTTTTCAAAAATAACTAAGCCATTATGCCAACTTTTAGAAAAAGATAAACTTTTGCCAACTTTTGGAAAAAGATACAAAATTTGATTTCAATGAGGAATGCATAAAAGCATTTGAATTATTGAAAGAAAAATTAATCATTGCACATTATGCCAACTTTTGGAAAAAGATACAAAATTTGATTTCAATGAGGAATGCATAAAAACATTTGAATTATTGAAAGAAAATTAATCATTGCACCAATAATAGTTCCACTTGACTGGGAAAAACCATTCAGAATAATGTGTGATGCTAGTGATTATGCTATTGGGGATGTTTTAAGACAAAGGCACAAAAAGGTTCTAAAGTATTTTATTAAGCTAGTGAAACTCTAAATGATACTCAAATTAATTACACTTCTATTGAAAGAGAGTAATTAGCTATTGTTTATGCCATTAATAAATTTAGACCTTACTAATTAGAACTAAATGTATAGTGCATACAGATCATTCTGCTATTAAATACTTGATGCAAAAGAAGGATGCTAAACCAAGATTAATTAGATGAATACTTCTTTTGCAAGAGATTGATTTTATCGTAGTTGATAGAAAAGGAAATGATAATCAAATAGATGATCATTTATCTAGACTTGAAAGAGAAATATTAATAAATTTTGTAAATGAAATTTTAAAAAATTTCTATGATGAATAATTATATAGTATTGATAAAATGAATGTACCATGGTATGCTGATATAGTAAATTATATTGTAAGTGATATTCTATCACTTGATATTAAAAATCCACAACTAAAAAATTCATTTATGATTCAAAATTCTATTTTGGGATGAACTATATTTATATAAACAATGTAAAGATCTAATTATTAGAAGGTATGTGCCTTATGAAGAAACTCAACAGATAATTAAAAGATGTCATGATTATGAATTTGGAGGAAATTTTGGAACAAATAGAACTGCATATAAGATTTTGCAAGCTGGATTTTATTGGCCTACTCTTTAGAGATGTTAATGAATATATTAAAACATGCGATCGATGTCAGCGAGTAGAAAATATTTCTAGAAGAAATTAAATGCCTCTAAATTACACTCTAGAAATTAAAATTTTTGATGTGTGGGGATTAGATTTTATTGGACCTTTTATGTCTTCATTTGAAAATTTATACATATTATTTGTTGTTGATTATATGTCCAAATGGATTAAAGCTATTGCTGTACCTACATGTGATGCTTAGAGTATTTCTAAATTTTTAATTAAAAATATTTTTACAAGTTTACAAGATATGAAATATTTACAAGATATGAAATACCAAGAGTAATTATTACAGATGGAGGATCTCATTTTACGAATAAGAGAATCAAAAAATTAATTAAGAAATATGATATTATATATAAATTCTCTACTGCTTATCATCCTCAGACCAGCGGTCTAGCATATATATCAAATTGAGAAATTAAAAAAATTTTAGACAAAACTGTAAATCCCTATAAATTAGATTAGTCTGCTAGATTAGATACTACATTATGGGCATATAGAACTGCTTATAAGACTTCTATAGGAATGTCCCCATATAGACTTATTTTTGGAAAAACATGTCATTTACCAGTAGAATTGGAGCATAAAGCATTTTGGGCTGTTAAAGAATTTCAATTTAATTTAAAGGATGCTGGTGAGAAAAGATTATTACAACTTAATGAACTTGAGGAAATTAGAAATGAAATATATGATAATTCAAAAATCTATAAAGAGAAAATGAAAATATGGCATGTCTGGAAGATTATTAAATATAAGTTTGAACCCAAACAAGAAGTTTTATTATATAATATAAGAGTGAGATTATTTTCAGGAAAACTGAAAATACAAATGGTTAGGACCATTTAAAGTGGTTAACACTTAATTCAACCCAACTAATCAAATGGTATGTCGGGCTGACGACGTTAAACCAAGTGCTTCATGGGAGGCAACCCATTTAAAAATATATATATCTATGTATTACTATTTCATTTGATAAGTGTTTTATATATTAGGAAATAATAATCCTACACAATTCATATATGATAAATTAAGACAAATATTGGTATTGAGGAAAATTTGGAATCAAATTGAACAAAAAAAAAATGTAAAGACACGATTTTGGCGTCCAGCGCCGACGACGCCCGCTAGACAGACCATGGCGCCGACAACACCATCAGGAGCGCTGACGACGTCCTCAGCAGTTTCGTGCGGTTTTGATGTTTTTGCCAGACTTCAGCGGGTTTTCGCTCCTTAATAACTACCGAGAGGTGTTTTTAAAGTCTTAAAAACTGCCTTGGACGACCAGAAACTTCCTATTTTTGAATTCCATGGCTTCCAATTCCAGAAATACTTCCAGGTATGGAGTTTTCAATAAAAGAAATTTTATCAGTTTGACGCGCAGAGATTATACGACAAAGTCATTATGAAGAAGAGACTTATCAAGGAATCATGCTTTGTTAATCATGGATTGATTAATCTAAGCTCTCCGATTGATAAAATCATTATACAAAGATGATGAGAAGTTTTGTGCTACACTACCGCTGCAGTTTTTGTACCAGTGGTAAAGGAATTCTATGCCAACTTACCTGAAATTACCTAAGGAGTTGTCTTCATACGAGGTAAGGTTGTACCATTTAATCCGGCGCAAATTGGTGAGTTATATATGATAGAAAACGTTCCAATCTGTCATTATACAAATTTTATCTCAACAAGAGATTTGATGCAAGATGTCTAAATTTTCTGACGGATGAAAGTGATATTTGGGAAATGCAAGATGAGGGATATGTTAGTTTCTCTGCTTCATTGCTTAATCCAATAGAAAAATAGTAGCATTTCTTCATTTCTGCAAAATTACTCCCTATCATGAAGATTAGTAGAGTCACCAAAGAAAGTGCTATTATAAACTATTGCATTGAAATGGAAAAGCCCATTGATGTAGGATCTATTATTTTTAAATCTATTATGGGTATTATTATGAATGGGCTAATGTATGGACTTGGGTATCCTTCCACAATTTTCCTACTTTACAATCAATCTCAAGTTCCATATGAAAGTTGGGAAAAAGTTTTATTACCTTGGGAGCCCATGGTTCCTATTAATGATAATTATGTTGGGAATGGAAATGAAGCATTAGATGCTATCTTGGATCATTCATCACATGCTTCAACTCCATTAATGTCAAAAATAGTTGGAAGTTCACTAGCTTTAGAAAAGAAAATGAAGAAAATTGAAAGTGAACTTCAAAGTATAACAAATGCAATAGGAAATCTTAAATACCTTTTTGATCACATAGATTTGAGGATGAAGGAGAATTTTGATCATACTGGAACATTTGAAGTAGGATTAGTGCGGATGTTCAAGGAAAAATGATGGATCGAAGAAAATTTGACTGACCAATTCTTATACCGACCCTTCTACAATTTGTACGTTCATTACCAGTTTATGGGAGATATTTGAGGAGGAGAAAGCATTGAAGAAGAGGTAGAATAATTGAAGAATTTAGACTCTCTATTAGTTTAAAATACTCTTGTATTTAATGTTATTGTGTGGATTTGATTTAGTTTGCTTTGCTTTAGAACTTTGATTGTGTATAGTTTTGTGCCAGTGTTTAGTTTTGTGGCTTGATTTCAACGTTGAATTAGAATTTAATTTGCTTTATATGTGTGAAAGTGTGATTAGAAAAATGTATTTGTAAAAAGTGTATTTTCATATATAAAAGTTAGTTTGGTGTTGTTTGTGAAAATATTTGTTTGTGAATTATTGTTAGATAAAAAATTGTGTTCAAAAATACTAAAAAGACTTTGGAGTAAATTGAAAGAAAATTGAAAATTATGAAAATAAGAAAATGAAATTTTTTGGCCTTCAACGCCGACGGCACTGGCATGGGCGGCAACAACGCCCTCGACTCGAGAACACCTTAAACCACTTAAATTTGCAATTTAAACCGTAAAACTCCATTTTTACCGTTTGAGTCATCTTCAACCTCCAGTTTTTGCAACTAGGGCTTCATTTTGCTATGATTTGAGGCGATTTTAAGTCAAAGAAAGTTTGGATTTCATATTCTCTAGGTAAGAGCTACACTTTGAAATAAACATTACCGTTTGAGTCATCTTCAACCTCCAGTTTTTGCAACTAGGGCTTCATTTTGCTATGATTTGAGGCGATTTTAAGTCAAAGAAAGTTTGGATTTCATATTCTCTAGGTAAGAGCTACACTTTGAAATAAACATTTTTGATTTTTACCAAGGATTTATCTCACATTGTCGAGATCCAAAAATTTTGGAATTTTTTGAGAGATTTTGAGAAAATCCTTTTGTGAAGAAATCTTGCATAGCAGATTTAAGTTTTAAGCATTTCAAATTATGATTTTCAGAATTTTGGGAATTTATTTAGATTTTTATCAAATTTTTCATAGATTTACCATGGCACCTAGAATGAGCGAAGGAAAGAGAAAAGTGGACTATGATGAACAAAAATTTGTCAGCTTCAAAACTAGTGCTCATTTTCATAGTCTACTTGAAAATAAAAAAGTGATTATGGATTGTGGATTTAAAAATCTGGGTGGAGAAGTCAAGCGATTAATCAATGTTTGGTAGTGGGAAATTTTTTTTTTTTTTTACTGTGAATGCGATTATTGGTGCAGTAATGGATTTCTATGCAAATTTTAAAGAAACTTCTAAAGACTTTGTTTTTGTTTTTGGGAAAATGGTAGAATTTTCTCCAAGAAAGATTAATGAATTTTATCAATTAGAAGATGAGTACAGTTTGCCAGTATAAATCATTTTCTACTATAAATGAGGCCTTGGATGAGGTTATTTCTTTTCTTACTGGTGGAAGAGGAACCTGGAAGGTGAAGAATGGTGTTAAGGTAAACTTTCTTCTTTCCATGTTAAATGTAGTATCTAAGGCCTGACACTACTTTTTTTCTGGAAGAATGATACCGTTAAATCATCATAGTGAGGATACAAAGAATAGAGCCATCCTGATCTTCTGTATCCAACAAGTGATGAGGATAAATGTAGGCTCTATTATTTATATGAACACTCAATCTATTCTCAATCTAGTGCTTTGGGAGAGACCACTGGTGGTTTAGCACACCCTACCCTGATCTTCACACTTTGTGAATAGACAGGAGTTGATTTTAAAACAGAGGAAGAGAAGATTGAGCCTCTAAAACCTATTGGGCCTACAAATATAAAGACACATGAATCTCATGTTAGATGGATGTTTGGAAGTAGAACCAGTGATATTCCTTCTACTATGAGGACCCCTACTTCTAGTGACCCTACTCTTCACTCTTCGAGAACTATTGGAGTATTGGAGTAGATGATGATCCAATAGAAAGATATCTTGAGAATGGATCAAAGAATGGAAAACATGGAGGTCAGAAATGATCACACTGATGATTTGATAAGACAAAAGTTCAAATATGATGCTGCTTATGATGATGCGATGGTCAGATATATGAAGGGTGATCACTAAGTTTGGTTTCTTACTCACTCTTTCTTTAATCCATATCAGCAGCAAAGTTTGAATTTGGAAGAAGAAGAAGACGATGATTGGTGATATGTTAGCTATATTTTTATTCTTAGTTTATGTTTTGATTGTCCGTTATTATTTTGTTTTTTTTTTTGTTATATTGTTGTGATTGTTTGTTGTTAGATAGTGAGACTCTGTTTTATTTTAGATATTAAGTTGTGAACTATAGAATTGTAAAACTGATTGTTATTTGAAATTCAGTTTAGTTCTGTTGTTAGCTGTTATTGTTTTGTTAAATGTATTGTAATTAACTCTTTCTCAGCAGATTTTATATGAATTATGTGTTATTTAATGTTTTAAGTCTTGTAGCTTTTCATATTAGCACTTGCAATATTTCAAAATTAAGTTTCAAAATCAGAACCTTCAACCGGTAAGTCTTTTCTTTGTGTATTTAATGTTTTCTTTCACCTTTTATTTTTTCAGTTCTTCAAGCTAAATCTTTTAAAAAATTTAAGTTTGGAAGGGAAAGAAAAATTCCTTTTTAAAGAAAGAAACTTAATTTTATTTGTCCTCACTTAGCTACATTTTCAAAAATTTTAAATTTAACATGAACTTTGGCATTACGGGATAACTTTAGATAACTATAGTTATGTTTCTAAATATATTGTAAACTTAATTAAAAATTTTCAATAATAAAGGTTAATTTTAGAGAGTAAGAATTTGGTATAAGCGAATAAGGCAATGTTTTTTTTTTATTTTAAGTAAAGAAATTAGTATTTTTGAAGTATTAAAAATCTTAAAGATTCATGTAAGAAGAAAAGAATTAAACTTTATGAATTCTGTAAGCTAATATAAATTTGTTAAGTGAAGAAATGTAAAAAGTTTTTGACTTTAAGAAGAGGATCGTTAAGTTCAAAATCATTAAAGGCTATCCAGATATAATAATCCTCACATAAAAAAGAAAAAAAAAAGAAAAAAGAAAATGGATTGAAAATGATCCTAAAAAGAAAAGAAAAGAAAAGAAAAATATAATGTGGGGAGAAGCTTGAGGAGATGCCTATTTAAAAATTGGCTTCACTTGTATCAACTTAAAGAAGAACGCTTGGCTACATTTTATAAACTTATATTTGATTGTTAACTTATTTAATAGTAAAGTTTCATGAAGTTCTTTTTCATATGAATACTCTAAGTGGCGTTAATATCACAATTTGCATTTTTTCTTGAAAAGAATAGAGAATCGAAAATCTTAGACTTGATTGCTAGATATTCTTGTACCTTTGGTATTAATTGGTGTTGTTTTGAATTTTTAATAAGTTATGCTTTTGTATTTAGTATGCTAAAATATGAAAATGTAGAAGTTAAATTTTTTACCATAAGTCATTTTTTTAGTAGTAACGGAGTTACTTAAGGACAAGTAACATGTAAGTTTGGGGGATTTTAATACACAAAAAATATATGCATTTTTAGACCCATATTTTATACTTTTTTTTAGTGGTATTTTACTTTAATGGTAGGTATTTTTAATATTTTCTTGCAGGTTGTTGAATTTTAATATTTTCTTGTTTAATATTTTCTTGCAGGTTGTTGAATTTTAGGATTTGGAGCAAAAAGGAAGCAAAAAAGATGAAATTTGGAGTCAAAATGGAGAAGTTGAAAATTTGTTCAGTGCCGACGGCACCATACTGGGCGCCGACGGTGTCGTTTGACAGAGAACAACAAATTAAATTATGAACCACTGACACTGACGGTGCCAGAATGGGCGCCGACAGTGCCAGTATCGGTTCAGACTCTGTTTCTAGAAGAATCGAGGAATTTGGAAGTTTATTTAAGAGTTTTTGGATGCACCTACTGGAGAACCGACTTTAGACTCTATTTGGGGCAAAAATTGATTAGAAAATTTGCTCTTTTTTTTCCATTCCTCACCTCAATTCATTCTCTTACATACCATACACTTTTCCATCTTCATTCCACCACCATTTTGGAGTCTATTAGTGATTTTTTTTTTAAGAATTTAGAGTTTTTGTGTTGAGATTAAGTGTGAATCTTTCTCAAAGAGTATTGGAGAAGGAGGAAAGTGAGAGATCTCTTCTTCTTACATTTCCTAGGAAAGGCTACAAGGGATTTGCTTTGAGAATGAGTTTTAGATAAGTGTTGTTTATTTTTTTTGTGTTGTATGAACTTTCTCTTATATATGAAATTTGTGTTTTTTTGTACCTTTCTTATGAAGTCTGAGTAGTTTTCCTTACCTTTCTCCTTACTCTGAGATATGATGAAATGAAGAGATAATATGGATGTGCCAAAGTTAAAATATAAAATAAGTTGTGGTGATTTTTCAACTCCGAACTTAATTTACTTTTCGATCCGGCCAATTGAATTGTTAAAATATGTTGTGAAACATATGATCCGGGAAATGAAGTATGATTTCTACAATAGAGTGAGGATCACATTTGATTCCATGAAGGAGAATTTCATTTGTGGAATTAAGTGCAAATAAATAGGGAAATATATATTGTTGGGTGTAGAATTGGAGATTTATATTTTAGGGTGACAGACTAAAATCCCCAATTCGATCTTAATGTTTAAGAACTAAAGTGAGAGTTAGCCTTCAGGTGAAGGGAAGTGGGAGCGAGAGAGTAGGAGCCAGTATCCTCCTAGCCTAGCCACGAATTTAGGGACTAAACCTGGGATTAACCAATGATTTTCTATAACACTGTATCAGAGTAAATAATTTAAACTACTCCTATTTGACACAATACATATTAAAACCATTTATCTCATCTCATTTTACCAAAAACTCATTGTAGTGGGAAAGATGCTTTTTCACATAAGAAATTTTCATCTAGTGAACATAGTTTAATAGTTTAGTAGTTAATGTTTAAACTTTGCATTTCAGTTTTGCTAATAGTTAAATAATTTAGTTCTAATAATATCTCAACATTCAAAATTAGTGACAGTAATTT
>NW_018217902.1:330206-372737 GCF_001263595.1 Phalaenopsis equestris | reverse complement strand
TGGGAAAATTATTTGGGGCTTAAATAAAAAGTCCTTTATTACTTGATAATGATATGTATACTTGCGTAGAATCCCAACATTAATTGCTTAAATTTCTTATTTATAAAAGATTGCATCAATCTTCTGACATCGTTGCATAGCGAAGTCAACTTTATATATTTTTCACAACTATATTCTCGAGATCAAAACCCTAAGGAGATGAATGATGAGCAATATAAAATTATTGAACTAATATTTAGAAGAGAATTCGAGGATTTGTTTTAAAAGAACTATGAGTTGAGATATGAGGATAAGGAGATTGAAAGACTAATGGAAAAAATTCCTAAGGAATTATAAAAACCTATTTCCTTAAATATAAAAAGACCATCTCCACCATTTACTCAGTACCAAGCGGAAGAATTGAAAGAGAACCTTGAATAAAAGAATAACTTAGAATAATTTGATCTAGAATTTGAATTATCTAGAGTTAATCCGATCAAAAAATTAGGAGATCTTGAAGTATCATATAAAGATCCATTTTTTATAAATTTTAAGGATAATATTAATATAAAAATTGAGAAAATCACTAGAAGAATAGTGGATCTAGAAATAAGTACAAGGAACAATGATATGAATCAATTTAAAAAAGAAAATCTAACAAAAAAATTAAAATTAGAGGATTTTTTAGGAATCCCTAGATCTTGAAAAGATTAGGCGATTGATCAAGGATTACTTAAATGGAATTTTGATCCTGGAGGAATCATTTGTCGAGCTGATGACGTTAAACCAAGCACTTTATGGGAGGCAACCCATAGTTTTCAGTATGGTTTGATTTAGTATGATTGCGAGTCGTGATTGTTTGTGTCGTATTGTGTTTGCTTTAGTGTGGATTGATCAGTTCGATTGATGATTGGTGGATGTTTAGATTATTAGTGGTTTGATTTGATCTTTGTGTATCATGAGGGAGGTGATTTCTTAATTTATTATTATGACTAGAATTATATTTTCTCTTATAGTAGTTGGATTGATGAGTACACTATAACTCAAATCTCACTGGAAATTGAGTTTTACATGAGACATCATGAATTATAATAGTGACAGTTCCATTTCAATTTTGTTACTTTCTTTCTCTAACTTTATTTTCATTTGGTAGGAGTCCCGAACCTACTTGATGTGCAACATTTTGATGATCTTACACTATCCTTATAACTGTTAGAGGTGCTTAATTAAAAGGATATGGTGATGCCTGGGGTTCGTGCTCGAGAGCCAATACATCAGGGATAATAATATCTTGGGGATTAGACTTAATAAAATCCTTTTAAAAGTACCCAGTATATTGTTGACATCACTTTTGGTTGAGGTCTAGCCTTTCCTCTTTAGTAGTTTAGGGTCTATCCATAGGACTTTCTTGTTGACTATTCCTAAAGGACTAGAAAAGGAACCCTCACCATTAGAAGCTCTATACTCTTTTTTGCTCAACTTGGAGTTCCACATATTGGTCATAACCTCTAGCACTTAGTAGGTGGGGTCAATATGGGGAGCTCAAGGAGAGTCACCATAATATTGCTTGGCCTTAGGGTTTCAGTCTCACACGCACACGTGCATATTACACTTTCACTCACAACCTTAAACCCGAACCTGCTTAACTTTGATCCCTTAAGCCTTTGGGAGACTCATGTAGATGGTCCCCTAGGACACTAGCCCTAGGCTAAGGTTTAGCTAAGACCAGTACATTTAGGACCCAAAGTAGGGAATTCTATTGGTCCATGGCACAAGTAGGATGATTGACACCCTAATTTTACCAAAATACCCAACTTAGCATTTTGCCCCCAAATTTATCCAAATTACCAAATTACCCTTGAAACCTCAAAATTGACCTAAATTCCTAAAATCAACCTAAATACCCAAATTTGTTCAAAAAACCATTTCAAACCATTTAAAACCACCCAAATTGATCAAAACACCCTAAAATTTTAAAAATTACCAAAATATTACCCAAATTACCAAAATACCCCTCATTTAGCAAAAATTACCAAAATACCCTTGGTGACCTAAATTGTCCTAGAATACCCTTGGTGAACTAAATTGTCCTAGAACCTTCAAAATCATTTCAAATGTCCTCAAAATCAATTTTAACCCCTCCATTGAGCTCAATTTGGCCAATTTGACCAATTTTGACCGAAAGCCGCAAATTGCCTTTGAAGGCCCAATTACCCCAATTCACCCCAAATGTCCACCAATTTGATCCCAATATTCCCCAATTTCAATTATAAACTCAAATTAACCTTGTAAAAACTTAATTAAAACCAAATTCAAGGCCAATTGATCTTCATTTAAATTTAATTTCAACCAAAATCAATAAGCCACAATTAGACCTGAAGCCAAAGTCGCACTTAATTGAGCCCCAAAATCTATCCAATTGCCCAATTTTGCACCATAAACTCTTTAAAACATTTCCCCACATCAAATTTAACCTTCAATTAGCCTTTTTCAAGCCTCAAATTCTTTAAAATTTGACTTCGACCAAAACCCCCAAATTTTCCCCAAATTAGCCAACCTAATTAGAGTTTTGGGTTCACCTAGATGAAATCTAAGTGTCTTGTTTCATTTAACTTGAATTAGACCCTATGTCATTTGGGTCTAAAGATTAGATTTTGGTTACCTCTAAGTGTCACTATGGCTAGTGTCCAAGCCTAAAGAAGACTAGGGTAAGTATGTAATTTTTTTAATTTTTACAAATTTAACCCTAAAAATGAAATGTCATTTTTAAATTTTTAAATGGTTAAAATTTTGTAATTTTAGAGTTCAAAAATGTCACTCTAAGCTTTCTAACCATTTTAGATTTTAATTTCCAATTTCTTCAATTTTTAAAATTATTTTAAAGATAATTATAAATTTTGAAAGGAATTTAAAAATTCATGTCTAAGGAGTTTTTGTGGCCTTGGGAAAAATATGACAGGTTCCAAGGACTTAGAGATAATTCCCTAAAAGTTTCAGAATTTTTGAAATTATAAAAATTTTTTAATAATTAAATTACTCTAGAGAGTAATTAATTTATTAAAAAATAATTATAATTAATTAAATCCTAATTTCATGTCCAAAATATTCTACTCACTGTCCTGAGTTCAGAGGTATTTTTGTCTTATTTTTGTGATTTTTGTGTGTCAAGATATCAATTTTTGAAAATTTTGTACATTTTGTAAATTTTTGAATTTCCTATTTAAAGGAAATTCCTCGCATGGCAGCTTGCTAGATCCTCGGATTTCTCGAATGTGCACGTGGTGTGATTGGATTGGGGGAGTTTTACATGTGGAAGCCACGTTGCCCGCCGTTTATATGTTTCATATGGGCAGATCCGTCGTCCAAATGAATCATGGTCGGCCTTTTTTAATACATAAAAATGGACGACATCCTATAGTCTTCCCCAACTACCCCTTTCATGCAAACCGTCCGTCTTTTAGGGTCAATTTCTCGCTTGATTCGCCATGAAATCGAGTGAGAGTTGTTCCTAAAGCTTCATCGTGAAATGGCAAACCCATCCATATGGTGATGCATGGGTTTTGAAAGTGTTCATTTCAAAATTGACCAAAACAAAACGAGATCTAGGTCAAAATTTCCATGCCTTAGCTTGATGAAGTGAAGCTTCAATCAAGTTTGTCTGGAGCAATGTCTGAGCCTTTGCGAGGCTCCTTGTAGGTCCAATTTGAGGTGAAATTGGGTCCGAGCAAAAGTTCACGAAAAAGGGCTTACGACTTGATGTAGAACCAGGTCAGAGCTCAAGGGAAGATCAAATTTTGATTGGAAAATTCTTCTTACATCTTTGGGAAGGTGTAGGAGGAGTTAATTTGATGATTAGGTGTGGTTTTTATTGGACCCAAAAAATGTCCTATTTTTTGGGATTTTGGTTTGGCTAAATTGGAAGAGAGCAATGGGTTTGAAGGGTTGATTCAGAGGGGAATCAATTGCCTATAGAGTGGGGAGGAAGTTTCCTGTTAGGAGCATTTGGAATTGGGCAATGTGGTTGGTTCCTCCTCCCTTCTTGTGGCTCCAGGTTTGACCTATAAATAGGCTTTAGAAGAGCCATGGATGAACCTTGATTAACTTAGGTTCATTTGGGGTTCATGGATGTTGTTGACCACATTAATGATGGTTTCAAGATAGAAGTTCGGCTGAAGATAAGTTCATTTGATCTTCTAAGGTTAAACCCATGTGGAGTAGGTTTTAACTTAAATCCTTCGGTTCCCCTCATTGGCTCACCTTGAGGTGGATAATGTTGGCAAAAATTTGCTGAGCTAGCCTTCCCCACATAATTCTATCAGCTCATTCTATGGATTAAAGGGAACATGACACATTTTCTTCTTACTCATCTTTCTCTTCATGATGAATTTAACCATGATAAAAGAGGTTTAGCTATGTTATTTCATTTCATTGGTGAGGTTTTGAGGTGCTCTCTCCCTAAGCTTCCATGTCATGCTTTGGTTTCAGAAGGGAATGAAACATGTCCCTTCTTTCATGATGGAGTCATTATGACGTTTAACCGTGGTTAGAATCATGGTTAATGGGTTGGTTAAAGTGCCAAATATGTCATGATGGGTCTAATGGGTCATGGGTGACCCATTGATGAATCCCCATAAATTAGATTTAATTCTAAAAATCAAGTATGGGTTTTTGACGTCATGAGTGATGTCATTTTCATGTCATGTGTGATGTCATTTTGATGTCATGTGTGATGTCATTTAATTTAGGGTTAAATTCTCATAAATCCATTTTTTAATTAATTATGTAACTAATAAAAATTGTAGGAAATTATAATATTAACCCATAAATTCGTCAAAATGAATTTGACCATTTGACCATGTTTATCAATTTCATTCAAAATTGAATATTTTGACCAAAATTTACCTGGTTGACTATAGTTGACCATAGTTGACCAATTTAGGTGTAGGGTTGACCCATGTAATTTTTCTAACCTTGTCATGGCTAGGTTAGTCATGAGGTCCATTTGTTGGCCATTATGTCATGATTTGGCCATTTGGGTCAAGGGTTGACCAAGTTGACTATTGTTGACCAGGGTTGATCAATTTGACCATAGTTGACCAATGTAGTTTTGGGGTTGACTATGATGACTCACTTGACCATGTTATGGTTAGTTTAGTCTTGAGGGTCTTGGGTTGGTGACATTACTTGGGTTTGACCATAGTTGAACCAGGTTGACCAAAGTTGACCAGAATGGTCAAATTAACCATATGGTGTTGTCTTGACCATATCGTGGTCATTTGGGTCTATGAATGATCAAATGGTCAAAGTAGTGACCATGGAGGTTCACTTTAGTCATTTTGACCAATAGTTGGTCAATGGTGTCTGTAGTTGACCAAATGGTCTAGTTTGACTATTTTGGTGTTTTAAAATGATCAAATAATCCAATTTGACCATTTTTAGGGTTTGAACTGATTCATTGGTCGAAATTAATCAAAGTTGACTAGTTTAACCAAAATTGACAAGTTTGACAAAAATTGACTATTTGGGCCAAAGTTGACCAATTGGGGTAATTAAGTGTCAATGTTGACTTTATGATCATTATGGTGATCATTAAATCAAAGTTTAACCAGATTAAGGTTTGCCACTACTGATCTGATCATTTTAGGGTATATGCATGACTAAGATCCAAAAAGAGTGCTTTGAGGGTTATTTCAATTTTTAGGGTTTTAATGACCCTAGGTATGTCCAAAGAAGTCAATGTTGGAAGACCCTTTTCTTGATGATCACAATGATCATTCTCAAGTGTATTAATATGTCTCAGAATCTTAAGTCATAAGATTTCTCAAGTTGAATTTGGTCTATGGATGTCATTTTAAGACATTCACTAAAAGTGAGGTCAACAAATGGGCCCCCAATATCTGTGGGATACTGGATGAATATGCTATATCATATTGGCGTTGACCGGAACGATCAGTTGTCAATAATGTCATATCCTGTTAAATGGGATTTCATATTGTCTTTATGAGTATTGTATAAAGGAGTGATAAGACCATTATCCTATGTCAGGAAAGGATTATGTCAGAACATGGATGTATTATTCCTTCTAAGGAGGTCTTATACCATTTCATAGAAGTGTCAAATGTCAGTATGTCAATTTTTAAGAAGGAACGCTACAAGACTTATATCCTTTCTCAAAGAGAGAGCTAAAGGAACACCATGTTTCTTATAGCTAGGGAGAGAATGGATACCATACCATTCCCCGGAAATGTCAAATGTTGATATGTCAACTTTTTAGAAGGAATGCTATATGACTTATATCCTATCTCAAAGTCCTATACGTAGGGAGAGAAATGATACCATACCATCTCCTGAAAATGACAGATTTCGATATGTCGATTTTGAGAAGGAATGTTATACGACTTATATCCTATCTCAAAGAAAGAGCTAAAGGAGCTAAAGGAATAAAGGAATACCATGTTTCCTATAGCTGGGGAGAGAATGGATACCATACCATCTCTTGAAAATGTCAGATGTCGTATGTCAATTTTGTGAAGGAATGCTATACGACTTATATCTATCTCAAAGAAAGAGCTAAAAGAATATCATGTTTCCTACAATTAGTGAGAGAATGGATACCATATCATTCCTCAGAAATGTCAGATGTCGATATGTCGATTTTGAGAAGGAATGTTATATGACTTATATCTAATCTCAAAGAAAGAGCTAACATAATACCATGTTTCCTATAGCTAGGGAGACAATGGATTCCTTGTCATCTCTCAAAAATGTCAGATGTCGATATGTCAAATTTTGGGAAGGAAAGTTGTACGACTTATATCCTATCTTAAAGAAAGAGCTAAGGGAACACCATGTTTCCTATAGTTAGGGCGAGAATAGATACCATACCATCTCTCAAAAATGTTAGATGTCAATTTATCAATTTTGAGAAGGAATGCTACACGACCTATATACTTTCTCAAAGAAAGAGCTAAAGGAATACCATGTTTCCTATAGCTAGGGAGAGAATGGATACCACATCATCTTTCGGAAATGTAAGATTTCGATCTGTCAATTTTGAGAAGGAATGATATACAACTTATATCCTATCTCAAAGAAATAGCTAAAGGAATACCATTTTTCCTATAGCTAGGGAGAGAATGGATACCATACCATCTTTCAGAAATGTAAGATGTCGATCTGTCGATTTTGAGAAGGAATGATATACGACTTATATCCTATCTTATGGAAATAGCTAAAGGAATATCATGTTTCCTATATCTAGGGAGAGAATGGATCCCATACCATTTCTAAGAAATGTCAAATGTCGATATGTTGATTTTGAGAAGGAATGTTATTCGACTTATATCTTATCTCAAAGAAAGAACTAAGGGAACACCATGTTTCGTATAGCTAGGGAGGGAATAGATACCCTACCATCTCTCTGAAATGTCAGATGTCGATCTGTCAATTTTGAGAAGGAATGTACACAACTTATATTCTTTCTCAAAGAAAGAGCTAAATGAATATGATGTTTCCTATAGCTAGGGAAAAGAATGGATACCATAGCATCTCTCAGAAATGTCAGATGTCGATCTGTCAGTTTTGAGAAGGAATGTTATACGACTTACATCCTTTCTCAAAGGAAAAACTATTGGAAATCCGAATCTCCCTATCAGGAAGGTCTTTATTTCCAATAGTAGGAGAATAGATGCCATAAGGAGGTCTTATACTACATTCTAAAGATGTCAAATGTAAATGTCTATCAGTTTTGAGAAGGAATACTATACGACTTACATTATATCTCAAAGGTATAACTACTGGAAAACCAGAGCTCCCTATCGGGAAGGTCTTTATTTCCAATAGTAGGAGAGTAGATGCCATAAGGAGGTCTTATACTATAACCTAGAGATGTCAAATGTGAATGTCTGTTGGCTTTGAGAAGGAATGCTATACGACTTACATCATATCTCGAAGGAATAACTACTGGAAAGCCGTAACTCCCTATCAGGAAGGTCTTTATTTCCAATAGTAAAGAGAAAGTAGATTCCATATTCCATCTAAAAAGGTCTTATACTACTTCTCAAAGATGTCGATATGTCAGTCTCGGGAAGGAATAATAGGAAACTTATATCCTACCCCGTAAGAAAAGCTAAAGGAAATCCACTGTCAGAAAGGTCTTACATCCAATAGCACAGAAGTATGTGTAGAAAAACACATAGAGTTAACTGATTTGTTTTAAATTTTTAATGTGTGTCGGGCTTAAATCTTTCAAAGGAGAATAATTTTTTGTCCATGTTTGTCATTTTGTTTGTGTGAAGATTGTGAATCAATTTTATGCTGTTTCGTGAAGTTGAGTTGATTTCATCATTTTTTTTATCGTTTGTTTCCCAATTTACAAACGGGTCGTTATGTTTTTATGTCACATAATATTTTTCAAATACTACCCATTGATTGGGGTAAAGCTCTTTGAAAATTAACCAACTGAAAGGATCCTCCCGAATGTGTCTGGGCCCTCCCATTATTTTATCAAGGTTATTGAGATTGTCTTTCAGAAATGATTTTGATGATTTTGATGTTCGTGAATTTCGTTCGTGAATTTCAATTTGCTAATAACACTGTCTTTTACCTTAGTTCCCTCATTCTGAGTCTATGTAGATTTCAAAATTTTGATTATATGATGAAAATATTTTTATTTCTAAAGATATATTTGAACCAATTAATAACCAACCAAAAGGCAAGATCACTTAATTTTTCTCCTGAATATAATATCGGGAGAATTTTCTTAATTCAGTTTCTCAATTCTTATTTATTAAGGGAGAGGTTGGACACCAATTTTTGATTTCATGCTCACCTTAAGCTTCTTCTTAGAGAATTACTATGTCCGGTAGAGCATATTTTAAAGATTTTGAATGTCTGAATTCAAACACCAATTTTTTATTTCATGCTCACCTCAATTTTTTATCTTGTGGAGCATATTAAAGGTTTTGAATCTCCAAACACCAATTTTTGATTTTTTGCCCACCTTCATTTTTTAAGGGATTACATTTTCTGGAGCATATTAAGAGTTTTGAATGTCTGAACACCAATTTTTGATTTTATGCCCACTTCAATTTTTTTAATATATCTGGTGAAGCATTTTAAAGATTTTGAATGTCTAAATTCAAACACCAATTTTTTATTTCATGCTCTCCTCAAGCTTCTTCTCAAGGGTTTTCAAAATCCAACCTTCCCTAATTAATAACTCTAAAAAAATTCTTAAGATAAATTCAGAGATATTATAACTCACTCTAAAGCAAGGACCCAACCACTTGGCATGAGAGTAAAAGGATCGTAATAACCTTAGTCAATTACTTAAATTTTGATCACAGAATTTCATTTCTAAAATTTGTTTAGGACCCAGTCAAAAGATTTGTAAAGGACGTAGTTATTAGGGCTTTAATTTCATTTCCCCTTGAAATCATATAAATATTTTCTTGTCAAAATGTCGTAATGTTTTTTTTGTCTTTGATTACTACTTTCTGGATTGTCTTTTTATTGATGTTTGTTTGATATATCAGAACCTTGAGGTTAGGAAAAGATCAATTTCGGGCCCATCACAGAAATTCTGGTAATGTACAATGTCAAATGGTTTTAGACTCATTTTTTAAATTGGGAGTTTATCATGTTTTGGCATTTCTGTCTTGTCATGGTGGAATGTTTGTCATAGATGTCATGGAATATATGTAATAGATATGATAGAAAGTCTGTCATAAATAGACATCATAAAATGTCCTTCATAGATATCATGAAATGCTTATCTGTCATGAATATCTTGGAATGTATGTCTGTTATGAATATCATGGAATGTCTCTCTATTATGAATATCATGGAATGCCTATTTGTCATGAATATCATGGGATGTCTATCTGTCATGAATATCATGGGATGTATGTTTGTCATAGATATCATGGAATGTCTATCTACATGAATATCATGGAATGTGGAGTATCTGTCATAGATATCATGGAATGTCTGTTTGTCATAAATATTTTCAAATATCTATTATGAATATCAGGGAATGTCTGTTATGAATATCAGGGAATGTTTATCTGCCATAAATATCATGGGATGTTTGTTTGTCACAGATTTTATGGAGTGTCTGTCTATCATAGATATTATGGGATGTATATCGGTCATAGATATCATGTAATGCTTATCTGTCATAAATATTATGGAATGTGGAAAATCTGTCATAGATATCATGGAATGTCTATTATGAATATCAGGGATGTGTGTTATGAATATCAAGGAATGTATGTCTATCATGAATATCATGGGATGTCTGTCTGTCACTGTTGTTATGGAGTGTTTATCTGTCATGGGTATTTGGTATGTATGTTTGTCATAGATATCATGGAATGTCTATCATAGATGTCATGGGATTTCTATCATAGTTTTCATGTAATGTCTATCGTGTTTGTTGTAAATGTCATAGAGTGTTTATGTATGTCATGAATGTCTTAGAATGTCTGTTGAATGGTCGTTGTGAATATCATGGAATGGTTATTGTAGTAGTAATAGAATGTCTATCGTGTCTGTCATGAAGTAAATGTCATGGAATTTCTGTTGTGAATATTATGAAATGTCTGTCGTGAATGTCATGAAATGTTTGTAGTGAATGTTATGAAATGTCTGAACATCGTGGTATGTTTGTTGTGATTTTCATGGTATGTCTGTTGTCATTGTCATGGTATGTCTATTGTCATTATCATGGTATGTCTGTTGTCATTGTTATGGTATGTCTATTGTTCTTGTCATGGTATGCCTGTTTTTATTGTCATGGAATGTCTGGTGTCATTGTGATGGAATTTCTATTATCATTGTCATGGTATGTCTGTTGTGTTTATTATAGATAACTCTTATTTTCAAAGAGTTAAAATTAAGTAAGATAGTCCTATCTGTAAAATGATAGAATACCTTAAAATGTCACGTTATTTTAACTTTTAGTGTCACAGAGTTAAAATTTGGGTAAATAATTCAATCTGTCAAATGATAGAATATCTTAGAATGTCATGTGACATTTAACCTTTAGAGTTAAAATTTGGGAAGGATAATTCTATCTGTCAAAAGATAGAATATCTTAAAATGAGATTTTAGCTCTTAATATCAAAAAGTTAAACTGTAGGAAAGATAATTCTCTCTGTAAAAGATAGAATATCTGAGAATCTAGGTAATATAATCCTACCTGTCAGATGATAGAATATCTTAGAATGTCATGCCATTTTTAACTCTTAATATCAAAGAGTTAAAATTTAAGAATGATAATTCTATTTATCAAAAGATAGAATATCTTAGAATTTTGTCTGGGTAATATAATCCTACATGTCATAAGATAGAATATCATAAAATGTCATATCATTTTTAACTCTTAATATCAAAGAATTAAAATTTAGAAAAGATAATTCTATTTGTCAAATGATAGAATATTTTATAATGTTGTGTCTAGGTAAGATAACCCAACGGAGTCGCCACTCTCTTGATGGCACCCAGAACTCACCACCCGCAATCACTGCCAATTCTCTCCCGTCTTTTCAGGTCAGGTGTTTATTGTCGGTAAGGATGTTGGAGTCACCACTCTGTTTATCTATTTTTTTGCCCTATTTTCCAATTTACCTTAATCTTTTGGATCAAGTGAAAGATCCTTAAGTATTAAAGAAATTAGGAAAAAGGGAAAGGGCAAATAAGAAAATAAGAGAATGGTTGGGTGGTAAACTTATAGAGAAGACTCTAGAATGTCAAAATATCATATAAGAAAAACCACATAAAAGGTCTGATAATTAGAGATCTAGGTTGATCACCTATTCTGAATTCTTAATTTTCCTATAGGAGCAAGCTCCTATAGTTAATTTCATCTTAGGCAATTCTAGATTTACCAAAGAAAACTCCTGATTCTCGTTAACACTCGTTCTTCTAAAATATCAAGATCAAGGAAAGAAACATCAAATGTTTTATTCCTGGGGTAATAGATTCCTAAGAATCTGATTTTACCCTAAAGGTTTTGTTTTGTTTGTTCATGTTATGTCATGTTGTTTTGTTTTTGTCTTGTTTTGTTTCTGTCATGTTATTTCATTTTATTTTTGTTTTATCAGTTTGACATTTTGTATTTGTCATGGCTATCCTAAATGTTTTGGTTGTGTATTATGTCATGTCATGTTGTTTATGTTGTTTTATTTTTTCTTTGTTTGTTTTTATCTGGTTTTGTTTTCTTAAAATTCCACTTTTGAATGTCGTCCTGCAAAACAGAGTTAGCACACCCTATAACATATAAAGGAAATATAAAGTAAAATTTTGTTTTCATGTCTTCAATAAACCTGCAAAAGAGAACAAGATTAACATAAAACCATGTTGTCAGATTTATCAATTTTAGTTGGTCATTTAATTGGTTGAATAACTTTTAAACGACCAGGTCAAGATGACTATGGCTCCGTCATTCCGGGGCTGTAAAATATTCAGATTTACTTAGTTTGAAAGGTGTTTAAACCAGGACCAGAAGATTCTTGTCAGCAACCATAGATTGCGTCGTCCAAGAAATCTTCATAAATATGAAAACAGATTTTTAAGTTTTTTTTTGTGATCTTTGTTCATTATTGCTCAAGTTTAAATCTTAATGTCTTTTTATGTCATTTTATGTCGGTGAATTGGATTTTTATAATGGCGTTTGTTTTAGGTCATATGTCGATTAGACCTAAAAGAGTTTAATTTTAATGTTGGTGAAACGTGAAAATTTGATGTCATTCAATTTGGATAGATTTTAAGTTGTAAAAATGATTTAGGTTCAATGTAAGCAGAACATGAAGTCTGAAGATAGTTTACGTCTTATATAGATAGGACATAAATGTTTCAGGTTCAATGCAGCGAGAACCTGATGGTTCAACTAATTTTAGTCCAATGTAGGTAGGACTTAAGAAATTTAGGTTCAATATTGATAGAACCTAAGGAATAAAATGATCCAAGTCCAATGTAGTTAAAACTTAAGATGTTATAGGTTCTAGGTTCAATGTAGGGTTATAGGTTCAATGTAGGTAGAACCTAAGGTCAATTTAGGTTCAATATTGAACCTAAGATTTGAAATAGTCTTATGTCCAATATGGTTAGGACTTTGAGTTGAGTCGGTTTAAGTTCAATGTAGGTTGAACTTAGAGTTTAGGTTAACTTGAGTTGAACATAAGAGTTTGAGTTGGATCAAGTTCAAGTTGGGTTGAACCTGAAGATTTGAATTGAGTGAGGTTTCAGTTGGGTTAAACCAAAAGAATTGAGTTGGGTTAGATCCAAATTGGGTTTAATTTTTGTCCAAGTTAGGTTGAACTTAAGAGTTTTAATTGGCTTAAGTCTAATGTAGTTAAGACTTAAGGGTTGAGTTAGGTTCAAGTTGGCACTACCTAAATGTTTGTGTTGATTTAAGTTCAAGTTGGGTTGAACTTAATAGTTTGAATTGACTTAAGTCTAATGTAGTAAAGACTTAAGGGTTGAGTTAGGTTCAAGTTTGGTTGAACCTAAGTTTGAAGTTGAGTTAAGTTCAATTTGGGTTGAACCTAAAGTTGATGTTGACTTAGGTTCAATTTAGGTTGAACCTAAGTTAAGGGTTTGATTTAGGTTCTATATATGTCAAACTTAAGGTTTGGTTAACTTGGGTTCAAGTTGGGTTGAACCTAAGTTTGACATTGAGTTAGGTTCAATTTGGGTTGAACCTAAAGTTGATGTTGACTTAGGTTCAAATTATGTTGAACCTAAGTTAAAGGTTAAATTTAGGTTCAGTATATGACGAACCTAAAGTTTGGTTAACTTGGGTTTAATTTGGGTTGAACCTAAGTTCTAGGTTTGATTAAGGTTCAATATAGGTTGAACCTAAGGTTTAAATTTTGATTTAGGTTAAATGTGGGTTGAACCTAATTTGATTTTAGGTTCAATATGGGGTGAACCTAAGGTTTAGGTCAACTTTGATTCAATTTTGGTTGAACCTAAGTTCTAGGTTTGATTTAGGTTCAATATGGGTTGAACCTAAGGTTTAGATTTTGATTTATGTTCAATGTGGGTTGAACCTAAATTAAATTTAGGTTCATTGTGGGTAGAACCTAAGGTTTAGGTTAACTTGGGTTGAATTTGGATTGCACCTGAGTTTATGTTGACTTAGGTTCATCGATTTAGGTCGATCCTAAGTTAAAGCTTTGATTTAGGTTGAACCAAAGGTTGTATTAGACCTAATTGAGGTTAGTTCTAATTATGGTATAGAGGCTACTTAAGCCTAATGTAATCAAGGCTTTAGGATTAATTAAGTCTAATTAAGGTTAGACTTAACTATGGTTTAAAGTTTGTTTAAGCCTAATGTGTAAGTAAGGCTTAATGATTAATTAAGTCTAATTGGGTTAGACTTAATTATGGTTTAAAGGTTGTTTAAGTCGAATGTAAGTAAGGCTTAAGGATTAATTAAGTATAATTGGGTTAGACTTAATTATGATTTAATTTACCTTAAACCTAATGTAATTAATGTATAAGGAATAATTAGGTCTAAATAGGGTTAGACCTAATTTGGGTTTATTAATTAAACTTAATTTAAGTAAGGTTTAATTGATTAATTAGACATAAAATAGGTTAAGTCTAATTGGGCTTAAAGGTTAATTAAACCTAATTTAGGTAAGGTTTAGTTGATTTAATAGACTTAATAGAGGTTAAGTCTAATGGGTTTAAAGGTTAATTAAACCTAATTTAGGTAAGGTTTAGTTGATTTAATAGACTTAATAGAGGTTAAGTCTAATGGGTTTAATTAGGTAAAAAACCTAATTTAGGTAAAGTTTAATTGATTAATTAGACTTAATAAGGGTTAAGTCTAATTGGGTTTAAAGGTTAATTAAACCAAATTTAGGTAGGGTTTAATTGAAATTAAACTTAATATAAGTTAAGTCTAATTTGGTTTAAAGGAAAATTAAACCTAATTTATGTAAGGTTTGATTGATTAATTAGACTTAACAGGGGTTAAGTCCAATTGGGTTTAAATTTTAATTAAACCTACTATAGGTAAGGTTTAATTGATTAATTAGACTTAATAAGGGTTAAGTCTATTTAAGGTTAGTTGAGTTAAACCTAATGTAGTTAAGGTCTTGCTAGGGTTTAATTAGGTCTAAATAGGGTTTAGGCCTAATTAGGGTTTGTTAAGTTAAACCTAATGTAGTTAAGGTCTAACTTAGCTTTAATTAGGTCTAAATGTGGTTTAGACCTAACTAGGGTTTGCTAAGTTAAACCTAATGTAGTTAAGGTCTTACTAAGGTTTAATTAGGTCTAAATGTGGTTTAAACCTAATTAGGGCTTGTTAAGTTAAACCTAATGTAGTTAAAGTCTAACTAAGGTTTAAATAGTTCTAAATGTGGTTTAGACCTAATTAGGTTTTGTTAAGTTAAACTTAATGTAGTTAAGGTCTAACTAAGGTTTAATTAGGTCTAAATGTGCTTTAGACCTAATTAGGGTTTAAGTTAAAACTAATGTAGTTAAGGTCTAATTAAGGTCTAATTAAGGTCTAATTAGGTTTAAAGGTGGTTTAAACCTAATTAGGTTTGTATTGAGTTAAACCTAATGTAGTTAAGGTTTAACTAGGTCTAAATGTGGTTTAAACCTAATTAGAGTTTTGGGTTCACCTAGATAAAATCTAAGCGTCTTGTTTGATTTGACTTGAATTCATATCAAGTCTGGGTTTAAATGTCTTGCCATATTGAGTCTATGGGGTTAGACTCAATGGTCATGAGGATGTGAATTATTAGACCCTATGTCATTTGATGTCATTTGGGTCTAAAGATTAGAGTTTGGTTAACTCTAAGTGTCACTAAGGCTAGTGTCCAAGCCTAAAGAAGACTAGGGTAAATACGTAATTTTTTTATTTTTACAAATTTAACCCTAAAAATGAAATGAAATTCTTAAATTTGTAAATGGTTGAAAATTTGTCAATTTAGAGTTCAAAAATGTCACTTTAAGTTTTCTAACCATTTCTGATTTTAATTTCCAATTTCCTCAAATTTTATAATTATTTTAATGATAATTATAAATTTTGAAAGGAATTAAGAAATTGATGTCTAGGGAGTTTTTGTGGCCTTGGCAAAAATATGGCAGGTTCCTAAAGACTTATAGATAATTCCCTAAAAATTTCAAAATTTTTGAAATTATAAATAATTTTTAATAATTAAATAAATAATTTTTAATAATTTTTAATAATTAAATTACTCCAGAGATTAATTAATTAATTAAAAATTAATTATAATTAATTAAATCCTAATTTCATGTCCAAAATGTTCTACTCACTGTCCTGAGTTCAGAGGTATTTTTGTCTTATTTTTGTAATTTTTATGTCAAGATATCAATATTTGAAAATTTTGGACATTTTCCAAATTTTTGAATTTCCTATTTAAAGAAAATTCCTCGCATGGAAGCTAGCTAGATCCTCGGATCTGTCGAATGTGCACGCGACGTGATCTGATTGTGGGAGTTTTACATGTGAAAGCCATGTGGCCCGCCGCTTATATGTTCCATATGGACAGATCCGTCGTCCAAATGAATCATGCTCGTCCTTTTTTAAAACATAAAAATGGACGGCATCCTATCATCTTCCCCATCTACCCCTTCGACGAGAACCGACCATCTTTTAGGGTCAATTTCTCGCTCGATTCTCCATGAAATTGAGTGAGATTTGTTCCTAAATCTTCATCGTGAAATGACAAACCCATCCATACGGTGATGCATGGGTTTTGAAAGGGTTCATTTCACAATTGACGAAAAGCAAATGAGATCTAGGTCGAAATGGTCATACTTTTGCTTGATGAAGTGAAACTTCAATCAAGTTTGTCTGCAACGATGTCTGAGTCTTTGCGAGGCTCCTTATAGGTCCATTTTGAGGTGAAATTGGGTCCGAGCAAAAGTTCACCAAAAAGGGCTCACGACTTCATGTAGAACTAGGTTAGAGCTCAAGGGAAGATCCAATTTTGACTGGAATCTTCTTCTTACACGTCAGGGAAGGTGTAGGAGGAGTTAATTTGATGATTGGGTGGGGTTTTTATTGGACCCAAAAAAATTTCTATTTTTGGGTATTTCAATTTTGCTTAATTGGAAGAGAGCAATGGGTTTGAAGGCTTGATTCAGAGGGGAATCAATTTCCTATAGAGTGGGGAGGAAGTTTGCTATTAGGATCATTTGGAATTGGGTAATGTGGTTGGGTGCTCCTCCCTTCTTGTGGCTCATGGGTTTGGCCTATAAATAGGCTTTAGAAGAGCCATGGATGAACCTTGATCAACTTAGGTTCATTTAGGGATGTTGTTGACCACATTAATGATGGTTTCAAGATAGAAATTTGGCTGAAGATAAGTTCATTTGATCTTCTAAGGTTAAACCCATGTGGAGTAGGTTTTAACTTAAATCCTTGGCTTCCCCACATTGGAACACCTATGAGGTGGATAATGTTGGCTAAAATTTGCTGAGATAGCCCTCCGCACATAATTCCATCAGCTCAATCTATGGATTAAAGGGGACATGAAACATATGCTTCTTACTCATCTTTCCCCTCCTGATGAATTTAACCCTGATCAAAGAGGTTTAGCTAAGCTATTTCTTTCCATTGGTGAGGTTTTGAGGTGCTCTCAACCTAAGCTTCCATATCATGCTTTAGTTTCAAGAGGGAATGACACATGTCCCTTCTTTCATGATGGTGTCATTATGACCTTTAACCATGGTTAGAATCATGGTTAATGGGTTGGTTAAGGTGCCAAATATGTCATGATGGGTCTAATGGGTCATGGGTGACCCATTGATGAATCCCCATAAATTAGATGTAATTTTAAAAATCAATTATGGGTTTTTGATGTCATGTGTGATGTCATTTTGATGTCATTTAATTTAGGGTTAAATTCTCATAAATCTTAAATTCTCATAAATCCATTTTTAATTAATTATGTAATTAATCAAAAATGTAGGAAATTATAATATAAATCCAAAATTGGTAAAAATGATTTTGACCATTTGACCAATTTTATCAATTTCATTCAAAATTGAATATTTTGACCAAAATTGACAAGGTTGACTATGGTTGACCATAGTTGACCAATTTAGGTGTAGGGTTGACCCATGTACTTTTTTTTAACCTTGTCATGGATAGGTTAGTCATGGGGTCCATTAGTTGGTCATTAGGTCATGATTTGACGATTTGGGACAAGGGTTGACCAAGTTGACTATGGTTGACTAGGGTTGGCCAATTTTGACCATAGTTGACCAATGTAAGTCCAGGGTTGACTATAATGCCTCAATTGACCCTGTCATGGTTAGTTTAGTCATGAGGGTCTTGGGTTAGTGATATTACTTAGGTTTGACCAAGGTTGACCGAGGTTGACCAAAGTTGACCAAAGTGGTCAAATTAACCAAATGGTGTTGTCTTGACCATGTGGTGGTAATTTGGGTCTATGAATGATCAAATGGTCAAAGTGGTGACCATGGTGGTTCACTTTAGTCATTTTGACCAATAGTTGATCAATGGTGTATGTAGTTGATCAAATGGTCTAGTTTGACCGTTTTGGTGTTTTAAAAGGATCAAATAATCCAATTTGACCATTTTTAGGGTTTGAACTGATTTATTGGTCCAAATTAACCAAAGTTGACCAGTTTGACCAAAATTGACTAGTTTGACAAAAATTGACTATTTGGGTCAAAGTTGACCAATTGGGGTAATTAAGTGTCAATGTTGACTTTATGATCATTATGGTGATCATTAAATCAAAGTTTAACCAGATCATTAAGTGTCACTACTCATCAGATCATTTTAGGGTATTCTCATGAATAAGATCCAAAAAGAGTGCTTTGAGGGTTATTTAAATTTTTAGGGTTTTAATGGGTATGTCCAAAGAAGTCAATGTTGGTAGACCCTTTTTCTTGATAATCACAATTATAATTTTCAAGTGTTTTAATATGTCTCAGAATCTTAAGTCATAAGATTTCTCAAGTTGAATTTGGTCTATGGATGTCATTTTAAGACATTCACTAAAAGTGAGGTAAACATCCCGCATATTCAAAAGGATCTATTATGTTTGTGCATTGTTTTGAAAGAGTTGTTGATTTTCTTAAGGTGTAATTTTTATTTCCTTTTGTTGTTTTTATTTTTTCTTTCAAAATGTTTTAATTTCAATTTTGCATGCATGTTAAGCAAATGCAGGTAAGAAATTCATTAAAGTAAAGATAAGATTGTAGTACATAAAATATAAATGCATACCTGGTTTCTTCTCGCTCCCTCTGCTGAAATGTTTGCGTTCATAATCATGCACATATTTTAAACTGCAAAGTAAAAAACATATGCTAAGTAGTAGCGAAGCCTTAATGATTTAAATTCAAAAGAGACCACAACTCATAACTTCTCTAGAGGTTTCATGGATGATTTTCTTGAACAAAGCATAATAAGCTCAATTTTTCTTCAGAAAATCCAAAAGAATGTAAAGGTGTTCATGGGATACCCTAGACAACCTCTAATGTCTTCTGAATCAATTTTGAGTTCATTTGAACTTATTATGTTGTTGAATAAATCACCCGGAAGTTCATTAGGTTTAATTAGTGCTTGGCTATATACCTCAATTAACCCATAAGAGAGGGGATAAGCAAGTTTAAGCTTGCAATGTTTGAAGGGAATTATTTATGATTTATCTTCCGACTAACCCTCAAAAGGCATTAGGATAAAATTAGCTAACCAAAAAGCTCTTAAGTCATTAGGGGTTGGCGTGTAATTTTAGAAAAAGGTCATGGACATTGGATTCATATTAAAAAATCAACATTTAGCTCAACCATTGGTTTGGGACTCCAGGTTAGTAAGTTATTTACTTCCCGACTTATGTCCCAAACATTTAGATCATTTAAAATGGTTTCCTTTTCCAATGTTTAACAATTTGGATAATTACAGTTATATCTTCTTTTCTAAAAGTGAAGGTGAATTGGTTTCAACCTCTTACCCTCATGTTTCAATCACCTTAGAATTTTGCTTAGGAGCAAATATTACCCTGTAAGCCCTTAGCTCATCCTAAATCTTAATTAGGGGTGAAAATGTGGAAATTACAATTTTACCCCACAGGATCCTATCTTCATAAGTCTTTTAAATTAATTTGCTCACCTATTTCTCATGGCTTAATTGAAATACCAAAGAAGAAATCATATTTTTAGATCTTTAATTTATTTTTATAATTATTTTAGTCCAAAAATAGGAATTTCCAAAGTTAATTCACTTAATCAACCAAGGTAAAGTTTTTGTCCTTATGCAAATTACTGGAGGTTCACCTTAGGTCGGAGGATCACTCTAGTTAAATTTCTTGAATTTTTTAATTATATTTTAATTTTTCTAATTAATTATTTATTTTGATGGTTAATTAAATATAAAATATAATTTAATTTAAAAAAAATCTTCCTATATGTTTTCTTTAGTCTCTCTTAGTTCAAAATACTCAGAGAGACAAACTTTTCATTTTTATGATTTTTTTTTTATTTATTGTAAATATTTTAATGTAAATTAAGGAAAATACATTTTAAGAATTCAAAAATACATAACTGTATTAAGAAAATTAGGAAAAATATTCTAATTAGTCCAAGTGGTCAGAAAACAATTTGTGACATTTTTATGCATTTTTGTATCTTTATGATTTTTAATTATTTTAAATATTTTTAAATTAAAAATTAGCTCAGAAATGAATTTTTTATTTTAACATCAATTTTATTTTTCTTGAGTATCCCTGGTCACAAGGAACACTCCAAACCAATATTGTAATTTTTTGAATTTTCTTTTAATTTTTATAATTATTGTAATGCAAAATTCCTATTTACTCATAAAAATACACTTTGATGGTCAAATCAAGTCATATTAGTTTCAAATTTTTACAGAGGCTTCCCATGTCATTATCTTCAGTGTGGATCATTTTTTATGTTATTTTGGATTTTTTTTATTTAATTTTGTATGGTATTTAATGACTTAAATTAGGAAATTATATTTTACAAACATTTAAACTTAGTCTTCATTTTCATGTACTCCTCTGACCACAGTGAATCTACCAAAATAAATCTCATATTTTTTTGATTTATATTTTAATTTATAATATTATTTTTAAGCAAAAGTGTGTCATAACTTTAGAAATTAGGGTTTACCATGTTAGGGGTGTTCTTTAAACTTTGGAAAAATTAGAGCACACTCCTAATCACAGAGATAACAAACCCTCCAAATTTCATATCATGGTGATCAATATTTAATTATTTATGATTTAATGAAGTTTTAGAGTATTTAATTAATTTTAAAATAAATAAAAGGTAAATAATTTTTATTTTTGATCCACATGATTCTTCTCTACTGACTGAGCACAAAAGTGTTTTTATTTTATTTTTTACATTTTTCTTCACCAAGTTATGAATTTTTGAAGTTTTTGAATTATTTAAATCGTTAAAAAGCCTATTTTTCTACTTATACATGCGACATTGACTCAATCCTCGATAGCTTCGAAAGCCCAAGCAGCGTGCTCCCATTCGACGCTACCTTCCGCATCAACGCTAACTCGGGGCATGCTTTATGCTCCATCTCCTCGTTCAACTCCTTCTCCGCCCTCCAGTAGATATACGAGTAAATGGATGTCAGCCGTTCATCGTCAACAGCTGACCTAAACCAAGAACCACATGTTTTTAAAACCTGAGATCTCGCTCGATACTTAACCAAATTGCATGGGGTTTGATTCTATAGCATCATCTAGTCGAGACAAACATATCCATAAAGTTAAAAGCATATGAAATTAAACTCCTCCTCACTATTAATGAAACCAAGCATGATTTTAGGGTTGGTGAACTATACCTTTGCCCAAGAGGTGATGCCTAAATTGGGTTGGTTATAGACCTTTGTCGTGACCTCACGAAGCTCCTCTAAGTGCCAGTTTGATCTGGTGGAAAGTCTATGTAAGATTTCGACAAAGGAGTGATTTGAGTTTGGTCTAAAAGTGGGTTAGAGTGCTTTGGAGAGAGAAGTTTCGATGGGTAACATCCTCGTTTGGTATGGAGAAACTTTTGAAACAAATAATTCCATGATTTTTGGATTTTGGTGGAGTGACAAAAAAAACTTGGATTTCAAGCTTGAAATTAGGGTTTTACAGAGGGGAAGGCTGCTGGAAGTTGATTGGGATGAGCTTACGAAGGTCTTGAGAAGTTTTAAGAGTAATTTAAAGGGGCCTTTCTAAGGAATTGGCAACACTCTTTGTTTGTCCATTAGAGGGGTCATTTAAATAGTCATGGAATTAGGGTTTAATTAGCCAACCTAAGGGGTGGAGAAGGATGCTCAGGTGTAGGGTTGAGCAGCGGAATTCACCAATGGAAGTGAGCCACATTGGATGGGTAGAGTTTGGGTTCAAACCAAGTGAGGGCTTATCATATTTTGGTTTTTCATTAACTAGGCCTACCGTCCAGGCCAGGGGAGGTAGCTAGCAAGGTTAGGGAAGGTTAGAGAAGTTTTAAATGTGATTACATTGGGTCTTGATAGCAGATAGCTTGGGATAGTGGGATTAGCCAAATTAGGAGATGGGTTTGCATAATTCAAGGGACCCTTGGTCCATGGCTCAAAATTTGGTTCTTTGCTGATTTGATTAGCATCCTAGGAAGCTAATCAAGGGAGGAGAAGATTTTGCTTGGTTAATTGCAAAGGTTTTGGTTAATTTGGATGTTAAGCCCAAAATTAGGATTTGGGCTAAAATTGGATTTAGGCTTGGTTTAAAATTGATTGAAGGGTCCAATTGGTCTAGAGGGATGACATGACAAATTTAGGAATTGAATTTAGGGGAATTGAATTTATTGAAGTACTCAATTTGATGGAATTTTGGCTTAGGGTCAATTTTGAGGGATTGGATGTGGGTTGGATTTAGGCTAGGTTTGATTTTGGGTCTAGACCAATTGAAGGTTCAAATTGGCCTAGGGGAGTGTTATAAAGTGTTTAGGATTTAAAATTGATGTAATTGGGTTTGTTATGGGGTTTAATTAGGGATATGGTCAAATTGAGGTTTTTGGCTCAAAGTTAAAATTTGGGTTTAAAGATTGGTTCAATTGGGCTATGAATTAGTGTAGATTTGGATTGGATAAATTCATGTGCAATTTTGGTTTAAAATTGAATTCATTTTTTTGAAAATTAGGATTAATTTGAGGAATTTGGCAAGTTAGGGGTAAAATTGAGATTTTGGTCAAAATTGGTCAATATGGCCAAATTTGGCAAATTTAGGGCAATTGGGCAATTTAAGGAAGTTTCAAATGATATTTGGGATGAAATTTGGTAGAAGTAGGGTTTTGGAAAATTTTTGGTGTAAGGGCTATTTTTTTAATTTTGGCAAAGTTGGGGTATTTGGGGTGTTTTGGGGAAAATGGGGTATTTTGGTCATTTGGATTGATTTTGAGTAGTTTGATATTATTTCTGAAGAGAATTTGAGGATTTGGGCCACTTTTGGAAATTTAGGGTTCCAGTGGCATTTGGATAATTTTGGAGAAGTTAGGGGCTAGAAGGCCAAAAATTGGGTGTTCAGGTGGAATTGAAGGCCATTGAATGTGAAAATCATAATATTACCCTTATTTGAGACATGAAACCAAGGGGAAGTGCATTTTAGATCCTCCATGTGTTGGTCCTAGCTACCCTAGCTAAAGGGCTAAGAGCTTGTAGACCACCCACATGAGTTCCCAAAAGGCAAAGAGAAATGGTTTCATTGAGTGTAATTTTAGGGTTTTAGGACTAGTGGGGAATTGTTATGTTCTTGAGTGTGTAAGAGACCGAACGCTAACCACCCAGGGTTGCTCTAAGTTCATCAATCCTATGGGGACTCATCTTTGAAACCTCACATATTGGTCTTAACCTTCCAAGTGTTGGAGGTTCATGACCATCCATGTAGGGTTTCAAATAGAGCAAGGAGGTGGTTTGAATTTTTATTTAGGTTGATTCCATCTCTAGCCTTCTAGGATATTCAAAAGCAAAGTCTGATGGCCAGATCCTATGTACTAAGAGGAAAAGTTGACCTCACCAAAAATGAGGTGAACAGCGAGTTGAGGTAGCTGAGAAGAATCTTGCCATGGTAGAGGAGGAGCTTTTCTCATTTTATGAATTATTTTCACTCGTTGAGGAAGAAAGTCTTAATTTGAAAGAACATAAACAAATGGTGATCATGAAGACTGAGGAAAATTTCTTCTCATCACTTCCATTCCTCTCAAGTTAGGAGAAGCTTTAGAATAAAAAACTTTGGAACGATAGTCTGGCGGCGATCGATCGGTTTGTCCGGTTGGATTTGGTTGATGTAAAGTATTACCACCTAAAAAAGTTTGCAACTCTATACTCCAATTATGAAGGGTCATCCAGGGATGATTCAGAAGCTGAAGACGAAACATGGCTCTACTAGTACGCTTCCTGAAGCTTAAATTTTCTTTCGCAAAATATTTTTGTTCACATATTTTAGAGAAAATATTTTGTAAACATAGAAATTTAGTAAATACAAAAATTGTAATTTTCATTTGTAATGAAATGAAGCTGCTTGTTTGTCTATTGTACCTTTTTGTTTGTACCTTTTTGTACCTTCGCAGGGGTTTTGCAAGGTAGTACAATTGTCAATCGATGATCCGTAAAGGTTTTCAGTCTTTGAGTTATCCGTCTTGTTTTATTTTTGCTAGGATCCATTCCTTGGATCAGTTTTTGCCCTCTTCCGAACATAGGTAAATCTCTTTGCTGCCTTAATGAAGGCCACTGCCCAAAATTTACACTTGTGAGATTTACACATCATCCTTCACAAAGCTCAACGCTAGTGGGCAAGGAACAACCTCAAGTGTTTTTTATGAGTTAAGTTTTTGTTGTGGGTTGATTGAGGAACCAATCACACATTTTTGGCACCACAGTTGGTAGATTTTGTGCTTTTGACTGGTCAAACGATCTTGGCATTGTGAAAAAAAATTTCAATGTTGGGCTCAGCTGAGTGATCCTGGCACTGTGGCTGGTTGTCTTCGTTTTTGGGCTCTGAAGGGCCATCTTGGTGCTGCAACTAGCCATCTTCATATTTGGGCTCAACCGACTCAACCTGTCAATCTTGATGTTGTGACTAACTTTATTTATATTTGCGCTTAGTTTGGCTAACTTGGAGCTATGACTAGCCAGCCGCCTTCATATTTAGTCTCAGCCGGGCAATCTTGGTTTTGCGATTAACTTGTCTTCTTATTTGGTCTCAGTTGAGAGATCTTGACGCTGTTACTAATTGTCTTCATATTTAGACTTAGCCGAGCGCTCTTGGCACTGAGTGGCCATCTTCATTGATTGACTCGTGTCTTGTACATATCGAGGTCTATCACCCCATCATATTGTAGTCTTTGTCGGTTCACTCAATTCGGCAGATCTTAAGCATATCTTATAATTTCCTTTGCTCGAGGGGTGCGAGATTTAGCCATCAAAACTCGCAACTGGGGCAATTTTTAATCCTTCATGTAGCCTGTCACTACTGGTAGGGAACCACCTCCAGACCTATATCTAACTCGAGCTTTAAAGCCATGTGCAATATAGACTTAAGATCCCCAAGTGTCAATTTGACATAGGGAAAACATTTTGGAGATTCATGTTAAGGGATGAGATTCATCTCAGACGTACCTTTCATTCATCAGGTAGGGTTTTAGTTGCTCTGGATCACCTGTGCGACCTGCTGACTTTCCAATGGTATAATGATACTTTCAATCAGTTATTTAAACCATTAGGAATCTGTTGTTCATTTTGTAGTATTCGCCTCATAGTTGAAAATTTCCTGAACAATGTTAGAAATGACGCTCAAATTTCTAGATCTGCTAAGGTAGGTTTTCATCAAGTTTTCTGTCTCGAGTATCGCTGAGGTCCACTTCCTCTTTTTGGTGTCACATTCCTTCTTATTGATTAGCAAGATTAGGAGATGGGTTTGCATGATTCAAGGGACCCTTGGTCCATGGCTCAAAATTTGGTTCTTTGCTGATTTGATTAGCATCCTAGGAGGCTAATCAAGGGAGGAGAAAATTTTTCTTGGTAATTCCAAAGGTTTTGGTTAATTTGGATGTTAAGCTCAAAATTATGATTTGGGCTAAAATTGGATTTTGGCTTGGTTTAAAATTGATTGAATAGTCTAATTGGTCTAGAGGGATGACATGAAAAATTTAGGAATTGAATTTGGGGGAATTGAATTTATTGAAGTACTCAATTTGATGGAATTTTGGCTTAGGGTCAATTTTGAGGGATTGGATTTGGGTTGGATTTAGGCTAGGTTTGAGTTTGGGTCTAGACCAATTGAAGGTTCAAATTGGCCTAGGGGATTGTTATAAAGTGTTTACGATATAAAATTGAGGGAATTGGGTTGGTTATGGGGTTCAATTAAAGATACGGTCAAATTGAAGGTTTTGGCTCAAAATTAAAATTAAGGTTTGGAGATTGGTTCAATTGGGCTCTGAATTAGTGTAGATTTGGATTGGATAAGTTCATGTACAATTTGGGTTTGAAATTGAATTCAATTTGTTGAAAATTGGGATTGATTCGAGGAATTTGGCAAGTTAGGGGTAAAATTGAGATTTTGGTCAAAATTGGTCAATATGGTCAAATTTAGCAAATTTAGGGCAATTGGGCAATGTGAGGAAGTTTTAAATGATGTTTGGGATGAAATTGGGTGGAATTAGGGTTTTGGCAAATTTTTTGGTACAAGGGGTATTTTGGTAATTTTAGCAAAGTTGGGGTATTTGGGGAGTTTTCGGGAAAATGGGGTATTTTGGTCATTTGTATTGATTTTGAGTAGTTTGATATTATTTCTGAAGAGAATTTGAGGATTTGGACCACTTTTGGAAATTTAGGGTTCCAGAGGCATTTTGGTAATTTTGGAGAAGTTAGGGGCTAGAAGACGGAAAATTGGGTGTTTAGGTGGAATTGAAGGCCATTGAATGTGCCAATCATAATATTACTCTTATTTGAGCCATGAAACCAAGGAGAAGCACATTTTAGATCCTACATGTGTTGGTCCTAGCTACCCTAGCTAAAGGGCTAAGAGCTTGTAGACCACCCACATGAGTTCACAAAAGGCAAAGGGAAATGGGTTCATTGAGTGTAATTTTATGGTTTTAGGACTAGAGGGGAGTTTTTATGTGCTTGAGTGTGTGAGAGACCAAACCCTAACCACCCAGGGTTGCCCTAAGTTCATCAATCTTATGGGGACTCATCTTTGAATGCTCACATATTGGTCTTAACCTTCCAAGTGTTGAAGGTTCATGACCATCCATGTAGGGTTTCAAATAGAGCAAGGAGGTGGTTTGAATTTTTATTTAGGTTGATTCCATCTCTAGCCTTCTAGGATATTCAAAAGCAAAGTCTGATGGCCAGATCCTATGTACTAAGAGGAAAAGTTGACCTCACCAAAAATGAGGTGAACAGCGAGTTGAGGTAGCTGAGAAGAATCTTGCCATGGTAGAGGAGGAGCTTTTCTCATTTTATGAATTATTTTCACTCGTTGAGGAAGAAAGTCTTAATTTGAAAGAACATAAACAAATGGTGATCATGAAGACTGAGGAAAATTTCTTCTCATCACTTCCATTCCTCTCAAGTTAGGAGAAGCTTTAGAATAAAAAACTTTGGAACGATAGTCTGGCGGCGATCGATCGGTTTGTCCGGTTGGATTTGGTTGATGTAAAGTATTACCACCTAAAAAAGTTTGCAACTCTATACTCCAATTATGAAGGGTCATCCAGGGATGATTCAGAAGCTGAAGACGAAACATGGCTCTACTAGTACGCTTCCTGAAGCTTAACTTTTCTTTTGCAAAATATTTTTGTTCACATATTTTGTAAACAAAGAAATTTAGTAAATACAAAAATTGTAATTTTCATTTGTAATGAAATGAAGCTGCTTGTTTGTCTATTGTACCTTTTTGTTTGTACCTTTTTGTACCTTCGCAGGGGTTTTGCAAGGTACTACAGTTGTCAATCGATGATCTGTAAAGTTTTCCAGTCTTTGAGTTATTGAAACTTGGCTCAAGCCTTACCTTATCAATTTTGTTTTATTTTTGCTAGGATTCATTCCTTGGATCAGTTTTTGCCCTCTTCGGAACATAGGTGAATCTCATCACCGCCTTAATGAAGGCCACTGCCCAAAATTTACACTTGTGAGATTCATACATCATCCTTCACAGAGCTCAACGCTAGTGGGCAAGGAACTACCTCAAGGGTTGTTTATGAGTCAAGTTTTTGTTGTGGGTTGATTGCAGAACCAATCACACATTTTTGGCACCACAGTCGGTAGATTTTGTGCTTTTGACTGGTCGAACGATCTTGGCATTGTGACAAAAAATTTTAATGTTGGGCTCAGCTGAGTGATCCTGGCACTGTGGCTAGTTGTCTTCCTTTTTGGGCTTTGAAGGGCTATCTTGGTGCTGTAACTAGCCATCTTCATATTTGGGCTCAGCCGACTCAACCTGTCATTCTTGACGTTGTGACTAGCCTTATTAATATTTGCGGCTAGTTTGGCGAAATTCGAGCTATGACTAGCCAGCCACCTTCATATTTGGGCTCAGCTGGGCAATCTTGGTTCCGCGATTGACTTGTCTTCTTATTTGGTCTCAGTTGAAAGATCTTGGCGCTGTGACTAATCCTCTTCATATTTAGACTTAGCCGAGAGCTCTTGGGATTTAGTGGCCATCTTCATTGATTGACTCGTGTCTTGTACATATCGAGGTCTATCACCCCATCGTATTGTAGTCTTTGTTGGTTCACTCAATTCGGCAGGTCTTAAGCATATCTTATAATTGCCTTCGCTCGAGGGGTGCGAGATTTAGCCATCAAAACTCGCAACTGGGGAAATTTTAATCCTTCATGTAGTTTGTCCCTATTGGGTGGGAACCACCTCCAGACCTATATCTGACTCAAGCTTTAAAGCCATGTGCAAGATAGAATTAAGATCCCCAAGTGCCAATTTGACCTAGGGAAAACATTTTGGAGATTCATGTTAAAGGATGAGATTCATCTCAAACGTACCTTTCATTTGTCAGGTAGGGTTTTAGTTGCCCTGGATCACCTGTGCGACCTGTTGACTTTCCAATGGTATGATGATACTTTCAATCAGTTATTTAAACCATCAAGAATCAGTTGTTCATTTCGCAGTATTTGCCTCATAGTTGAAAATTTCTTGAACAATGTCATCAATGACACTCAAAGTTCTAGATCTGCTAAGGTAGGTTTTCATCAAGTTTCCTTTCTCGAGTATCACTGAGGTCTATTTCCTCTCTTTGGTGTCACTTTCCTTCTTATTGACAGCATGATTCATGCTCACCGTACCTTATAAGATGTTGAATCCCAATTTGTCTTGTGAGTGATACCCAAGCATCAGAGCGGTGGGATTAGTGAGGATAGATAGAGAGATCACACACAGACTTGTCCCATCGGAGCGAATTGGGGTATTCCTGGGCTATATAACCCACTTTATATAACAAAAAGAGAAACTATATAGATCGGAATGAGGAAGGAGGTCCCTCTGAAGTATGAGTCCATCCTCAAGAGCCAAAAAGCCCCCGTTACAAGTGGTATGTATATCACTCCATTCTGATCAAATTCACATATCTAACATTTGAAGTATGGTTTTTACATAATTGATACATGAAGGTGAAAAAGTGTATTTTATTTTATTATTATTATTTTAGATGATAATAATTTTTTATGTGATGTGAAAATTTTAAGGTATAAATGTAAAGATTAAAATGCCCCTAGAAATAGAAGAAAGAAGCTTTGAGCTATCACTCATAAGAAAAGACAAATAAGGGATATGATTTCTTATTATTTTAGTCGAATTTATTGCAAACTTAAGAATAAACGGATAAAAAGCCTCGAGCTTATGAGCATTTATATTTATAAGGCTTTAATCGATCGGTTAAGTTAGGTGTCTGGGATATGACTCATTATGGACAAATTATGTGAACATTTATTTATCAAATTTGGCCACGATATATCAATCCAGGACAAAAAAAATATTTAAGTGGAATATATAAAAATGTATATTAAAACGTAATTAATTGATAGTTTATTATTAATTAAATAAATTTAACTAGTTTATAACTATTTAAGCACGTAGATAGCTTCCGCGCTATTATCGTCTTTTTTTAAATATAAACAAACAGTGATGGAAATATTAACAAACAAGATGGATCTGCCTGTTAGAATTAAGTCAAATATTTATTTCAAAATATTTTTATTTTTTAAAACATAAAATAATTTATAAAAATAAAAAAAATTATTTATTCATTAATAGTTATTTATTTGTTTTATTTTTAACAATTTAGGACCGACAGTGAGTAACCTCGGGATTTGAACTAGTAGTTGAGTGGCTTCAATTTGATGGTAAATTTGTTCTTCCCCAAAGCTGATGTGTTGGCATCTATGATTGTGTCGACGACTTGCACCAACCTTATAAGCACCAACATGCATTGGTGTTATTAGGTATCACATATAAAGTTGATGATTGTTAGTATTTGTGTTAAAAATAGCTTACAAATATGGTCTTCATAGAGGTTTCTGTTGATGATGTGAATTGATCTTTCTACGTGACTCTTTTTTTTTTTATAACGGACGACCTTCTTAGCGTCTCACCTTTTCAAATTACCCTTTTTAGATCACTCTCACTTATAAAAGCAAGGAAAGAAGGGAAATTATGAAAGTGGACAAAAATAAAAAAAAAACAAAAAACAAAATGAGTAGGTATTTTGACATCGATCCCAAGTTATTAAAAGATCTCACCGACGTCACCTACTGAACATGAAACATAAAACAGCATTAGGTATTTTAAAAGAAAAATATGAGATCCAGAAATACGTATAAATATGATAAAAACCTCGAACAATTCCTATATATTTAGATATCTAACACAAAATTTCAGTTTTTACAAACTTACCACCATTCCTATGCTTGAAATGGTGTATTTCACGTTTTAATAGTTGAAATGGTGATATTTTTTATGGGATATAAGAGATTAGAGTGTTCCAAGCCTAAAAAAAAAAAAATTTAGCTGTTAGATTTGTAAATACACGGAAGAATTATGTATATAAATGCCACCCAAGACCCAAGAAAAAAAAAAAAACTTATAATTAGTTGCCACTTTTGTGCTTGACGTGGACCTGTTCCTTTTTTTAGTCAGGGGATACGTGTTCTTTTTGTCTGTCTCAAGAGCTGAACTAAAAATAGGTTAGTTATGTGCACAGTTTGGTAAAGGTTAATGTTCATTTTAATGTCACGTTTCTAATAAATTGGGAGTTACATCAATTATTTAGTTTATTTTTGTGTGGGTACCTTTAATCATGAGATTCGGCCCAATTAAAAAAATCTCACTCATATGTATTATAGATTATCATTGATGTTCTTACCAGTGATTGGAGATGAGATTGATACGATATAAAAAACATATATTTCGAAGTATGGTTCAATGATGAAGGACAGTGGCTCCTTCAAGCACAAAGTTATTTCTAAAAGATCAATTACTAGTATATTTGATCGTTCTGTTTTGAGGGTATTGAAAGTTAATTTGGTATGGATGTTATCGATGATGGCAAACAATAGTGGTAGGTGTTGGTGTTTGAGTTCGACAGCATGCACGACCTAAACAACGATAAAATTCAATGATATTGCTGGTGATGGCAAGTATCAACATTTGTATTGATGCCATGTATAATCTTTATAGGTGAAGTCAAGCACCAACATTATTTGTGACAATAATTAGTGAATAAGTTGTCGAACATGAAAGTTTTTGTTGATGGCGTGCATCTGTGTCTCAAGTGATTACATGCATCGACATTGCTATTTGGCATCGACCTTTATATTGAGGTTGTATATTAGATTTATAATGATGATTTGCAATTGCATTATTAGAAATAGCTGGAAAAAATATCAATGATCATAAATTTTTATGTTTATAACATGAATCAACATAATAGGCAAAGCTAAAAATTGACATTTTTAGTGGCAATAGGTGACAAAGTTGTAGAGAATTAGCATTTGTTTTGACATTGTGCGTCATTTTTATAAGTGATTACATGCTACAATATTATGGGTTGGCATCGGAATTTAAGTCAAGGTTGTATATTATTTTATAGGTGATGATATGTATCAACATGATTAGTGATAGGAGCAATGATATCGATAGGTATTAATATTTATGTTCACAACCTGCATCAACCTTATAAATGACGATATATATATCAATATTATTAGTGATGACGAGTGATAGAATTGGTTGGTATCAAATTTTGTTCCCAAATCATTCATTTAAATTATATGTGATGATCTCCATCAAAATTGTCTGCAAAGCTGATGGGCTGGCATCAACTTTTGTTCCCGAGGCATGCATTTAAATTATATGTGATGATTTCCATCAAAATTGTCCCCAAAGCTGATGTGTTGGCATCTATGATTGTGTCGACAATGTGCATCAACCTTATAAGCACCAACATGCATTGATGTTATTAGCTATCACATATAAAGTTGATGATTGTTAGTATTTGTGTTAAAAATAGCTGACAAAGATGGTCTTCATAAAGGTTTCTGTTGATGATGTGAATCGATCTTTATTCGTGGCTCATTTTTTTATAACGGACGAACTTTTTAGCGTCTCACCTTCTCAAATTACCTTTTTTAGATCACTGTCACTTATAAATGCAAGGAAAGAAGGGAAATGATAAAAGTGGACAAAAACAAAAAAAAAAAAAAACAAAATGAGTAGCTATAAATATAATTATATAGAAAGATCTTCGTAATATAAACTAGAGAAGAGTAATCTAAAATTAATTAGAACATGCTTGACCAGAGGAAAAGATAATATAAAAATACCTTCATAACCAAACTATAATACAAAATCAACTTTATTTTGAACTATGTTCAAAGAGATCAAGAGATCTCGCATGACGATGTATTCATGTAGTCGATTACATCATATAGATTACCTAGGAAGGCAATAGATAAAATAAGTTACGCTACTTTAAAATTGATTCTAGAAATAGAATAGGTGCCAAACAGGAGAAAGACTTCTCTCAGTAGGGTGTTAGTAAGCTATCGAGATTATAATGAATCACAGGAACTCGATAGGTAGTTCACTCCTCAACAAAGATGGTTGTGAGATGACTATAAGAATCAATAAATGAGTACATAAAGTGTCCAAAGGGGATAGCCCAAAGTAAGAAGGAAAAGTCATAAACATGAAGAAATAGCCAGATTAAGAGTCCACAAATCCATCATCCTAGGCTACTAAAACTCCAAGTCTAGTCGGTTAGAAAGGTAGTCGATCTAACTCGACTAGGAACCACTTGTTAGCAACCTGCAAGTTGTGTCATCCAGGGTGCTTAGTAGCTCTGAAGTCAAAAGAAAGATACATTTAGGCTCCTATAACTCTATTCAAATAAAAGAATCTAAAGTAGAACTTACATTAACCAAGGGTATCACGGGGAGGCTTATGGAGTAAAAGGAGGGTAGACAAGTACACTACAAAGCCAAAGCACTGCAAAAAGGACTCATGAGCCTGTTTAGCTCAAGATTTCCTCTAACACCATAAACATGTTATGCAAAACCAACTAGTTATATGGAGCATATACTTGGCCAATCAGGTTGGGAACACTTTATCTTGGTACATGTAATATGAATGAAATCATTCAAGGCATTCTAAGTGTGAAGGCCCTAAGAAATGGTTGGGAGATAAATCCATGCATATTATGATCTTTTTTAAATTTGGCTCAAAGGCCATGTAGGAAAATGAAGACATAATATTAAAAAATTCTTTTTAAAATTATATAGTTTTAATCCGAAATTTTTATTAAAGTGAATTTTTAGGACTAAAATTTCATAGAAAAAATATTTTATCCTAAAGAGCCTATGCATGGTGTTAATTAAGACAAACAACAATCATAAAAATGGTGAAAATGTAGCACGAAGTGATGATATAAACACACTGATTAAATAATAAAAGGCTAAATGTTCCCCAGTTAACTATAATCCCTAGAAAGAAAAAATGATGATCGAGTTCCACATAATACGTGTTTGATCCTATAAAGTTCACTTAAAATTAAGGTACGAAGTACAACAAAATAACTATTGGTCCTTTCGAAATGGTTTGTAAGTCAAGTACCTTAGGAACACATGTTTGTACCTTATTTCCAATACACACTTTTCTAAAACCTTAAAATTACATAAAAAAATATATATAAAACACAACTCAATCTACAAATCAAAGGATAACACAGGTTATTTCATGCAACACAAAATGAACCATGTCTTGTGGAAGGAGAGCTAAGTAGCACATGTAGAAAGTCTTAATATGACTTATTAGGAACACTCGTCTCTATTGAAGTTCACCCCTTGTAGGAAGATCACCCTAAAAAGGCTAGTGCACTCGTCCAAACTTAGTAAACACACAAAATCAATAAATAAAAAAGACTAACAAACCTGTCAAACAATAGCTGGACATATAAAAAATCTTAGCTACACACTAGCCATATTTCTAAATAAATAGGGTTTTGCCTAACCATACATATAAGTGAATGCCATGTAGTGCAAGGGCTGAGAGCTTTCCTATAAGTTCTTAACAAGGTTACCAAACTGACACTTTCCCGAGCATCTAAATGAGCTAAAACTCGTTAATATAAGCGAGAGATGTTAACCTAGACATATGCCTGGAACAATCCATAAGATTTTATTGTAATATGATAGTTTACACTGCTTAATTAGATAAAATAAGAAACAATTCTCATTTTTTCTATTAAAATCACGTGTAAATCTAAGGGCAGCTGATGCATAGCCATTAAGGAGCTTACTGATGCAAGCTAGACAAATAGAATCAAAATGGGTGTTTCATTTACACGAAGAGGAACACTTTGTGCATAAAAATGCATAATATGTCAATCAAGAGTATGAAAAACATACTTATAATGATCAAGCTGGTAGCGATGAGATTGTTATAATTTTGACTGAATAGACGGGCCGAAGAATTACCACCTATACAGCAGGATGTACAAGCAATTCGTGTACAAATCCCCATGTCTCCAACTTGAAAAGGTTAAAGACTTTCTTGTTCGAAACAACCAAACTTGACTAACAGAGAAAAGCCAAAAGAAGGGTCACCATTCACATGCATGGGTGTACCAACGATCCATGGGTAAGAAACTGAGCCTCATCTCGAACTATAAGTGTCTAGAAGCTAATAAATGTTTGACTTAGTCAAACCCATCTAAAGGTAAATCGCAGGCATTGCACCACAACAAAGACAGTGAATTGACTAATTGTATGTAAAAAAGAAAATTCTCAGGTAGTCCTCATGCCAAGACACCATTGAGTAGCACAACAACTTTGAGGTGGTAAGTATGGTCCTAGGCTAAACCAATGAGACCATTACCTATGTCTTAGAGCTTCGATGCCGAGACATGGCACCTTGGCTCTAAGTATAAGGGACATGAGGACCAATGAGGCTACTGCGTTGAACGTAATGTCATGAAATTATGCCAACTAGAGATAGGATGACATTAAAACATCATGAAAATGATCCTTAAAGCTATACTAAAAAGGGCATGACACCTAATTTTTTAAAACAACATCTAGATGACATACCAAATAGATAAAGGTGGCACAAAAGCTCCCAAAAGCAACATAGTGGTGCCAAGGACAAATCAATTTGTCTAACTACTAAGTTCACTCAAGAAATGAAAAAAAGGGATTAAAAACCAAACATAGATGTTTTTCTAATGGCAACCTAAACCTAGCCTCTAACACAAGGCCTAAGGGGCTTTAAGATAATGAAAATGGCAAAAGGTTTAGAGGAATATCACTCATGTGAAGGTTGGTGTCGTCCTTATATTTCCAAGTGCTTTCGAGATTGCTTTGCTAAAACACAAGATCATTGTCACTTCAAAGAAGGATGTTGGGGTAGAGGAGTATGGAGAGGAGCTCCCACACCAAATGCTTAACGGAGGAAGGAGGAAGAAGAAAGGAGAGTGAAGACTCTCAACTCTATCTTGGATAGCTGGAGGGGTTTAAACCACAAAATATCTGACCTTTGAGGCCATAAAAATCCGCTAGTATTGAAAAGCACTACCTTTAGTGATGAAAATCCATTAAAATAAAAAAGGCTTGAGGATGAGGTGTGGAGAGAAGCTCACACTCTAAAGCCTTAAGGAGAAGACTCACCACTTAAAGTGAGGTAAAAAATCTCGATTTGTACTCTTAAGGGCTAAAAGGGGTGATCGGTTTAAGAAAATGACGACCCTAGAGGTAGCCTCTAGCTGCCCCATATATAGAGCAAAATGTTAGCCAACCACTGCAGTATCAGGTATGACACTTAGGTTCCACTGAAGTCGTAGATGACGTGTCAACTGATAAGATAGAGTTAATAGCTCAAAAACTGACACATGTGAGTAGAGCAGGACGACGCCTAGGCACCGCTGATGTGGCACTGATACCCATCCAATCAGGCACCACCATCCAAAAAAAAAGTTGACTTTGGTTTGGTGCATGAACACCATACTTGGTGTCCTAACACAATCACATGATTTCTTTGTTGAAATAGAGAAAAAAGTAACTTCTTTCACTTAGCCCCTAGTGCCTAACAAGGTTCTTTGGGCCCCATAAACAAATTTTCTAAATTTACACATTAGTCGTAAAATATGAGGAAATGAGTCCCATGATGGTTGAACATAGTAGAGGATCAAAAAATGCCAAAAATGATGCAAATAAAAGACCACCAATAAGCATGCTACATCAGTAAGACACATTGCTCTTTTTGGTAGTTGGTGGTAGTAATAAAAATTTAGGTAGATGTAAGGAGTTATTTATCCCTTGTAAAGCTTAAAAAAGTGAAGACACTCAACATCGGAATAAAAAAAAGAATAAATCCCTCTCTAATCAAATGGAGTGCAAACAACAAGCTTAAATTAGTACCTTTGTAGGAATTCAAACCAACATAAGTATAAGACCGATGTTTGATGACTAAAATATCACGAAGGACTTGAAAAAGTCACAATGTGCATACCAACTAAGGCAAGCATAGAGCTTTACTCAGTCGAATAGTGGACTTAAAATTGTCACACTATAAAGCTTAAAACTAGGCAAGTACAAGAGTTTAAATGCAGGTCAAAAAAAATATGTAACAATTTTAGAAGAGACAAGCTACGTTGCAAATTTAAATAGATATAAAACCAAACATCAACAAAAAAAATAGACTTGAAAAACCACATTATAATCCATATCAAATGGACATTAAGGCAAATGTTGGTAGGATAGTAGACTTATAAAAGTCACACCATAAGAAAATGAGCTAAGATAGATATAAAACTCTCATCTGTCAGGCTAACTTCACTAAGAAAATAATAATCTCATGTGATCGGCTTAAACTTTTCAGCCTTTTTCAACAAATAACCAGAAAAGCAGTGTAAATCTCTAGCTCCCAGACACACTTAAGAAATAACCAAAAAAACAATTGTTGGACTCTAACTCCTAAAACTTGATTAAAGAAACTGATTAAGATAAGATGTTGGGTTTTGATTCTTAAAATTCTGAAAATTTGATTAGAAAAACATATAGAATAATATGTTGGGATCTAAATTTTAAAACTTGATAAAAGAACTAATCATAATAAATCATTGAGCTCAAACTCGAAGAATAATAATGATATCTATCAATAAATCAAAATATGATAGGTATCTCATTCATGTCAATTGATCGACCGATGCGATGTCCTTACAAATAGAAAAATTGCAACATAGTTATGCAATTACAAAAACCAAATATGAAATCTAAGAAGGGGTTAGCACGCTTAGAAAATGATAACACTACCAAGCAATCACAGGCATGTCTGGTGGAAGGTTTGAAAAAATCATATGGCTAAAGAGATAAAAAATTGACAGTTATTTAGCTTACAACTATCAATCAACACAATCTCCTTTTGAAATGACACCTTATGATATAACCAAACATTTATTATAATCAAACATGCTTATAGAAAGAGGGTAGCAATCTAAAAAAAGTATACTACTAGGAGATCAAATGGGTGTCTAACTAAATGTTGGTCAGGGTGGCAAACTTCAAAAAGCCATATCATCAAAGAGATTGAAACCATGTAGGAAACTATCTTGTATCTATCAATCAACATAACATCCTAAGAAAAAGTACATTATGATATAGCGAGGCAAGTACTAGGACAAAATTTTCTCAATGCTGTAGGCTTTGGATGGGCCCTATCATAATCACTATGGTGTAAGAGAAGCATAAAGCTTTCTTCAGCTAACACAAAATAATGTCAGGTTAAGATTGTAAGATTTTCTAAGAGGAGTGTATCCTTTAAATTTTGGGACAGGATATCTCCATCACAAATAAGAGTAGCCCCATGCTTCTATGTTCTGGAACTCGCTAGAGGGTAGTCGTAGTTTTGTTAATTTGAACCTAACTTAAAAAGGATAACACCCTAAATTATGTCAGTCCTATTTGAGGAAGAAAGAGGGGTCTCCCCTATACACAAGTATATGATTCATGTTGAAAAATGATAATAACCTTGATAGGGAATATCAAAATTAGACTAACCAAGAAGTCTCAAAACATCAATCTAATAGGTGACTCTCTCTAAGGATAGCCTTGTTTTTTTACATCCTTGACCTAACTTGAAATGACTAAATAGAGAGAAAACATTAGAATAACCATGTCATCCTTTTATGATGGAATTAGCTTATGAAATACTCTCATCAGAGGAAGTCACAATGTTAAACATAAAAAATCTTGGCCATTGAAGCTAGTATTATAACCCAGTTGGAGTTTTGAGTCTTGGTAACCCAGACTCAACCTAATAGCTCAACAAAAGAGAGCAAGGGGCACATAAATTCCCCTCATGTACTCCTAGAAAGCAAGTGTCTAAGTCACACCACGAAATCTTAGGAGTCAAACTGAGTAAAGAGCAATGTTCATAAAAAATAGCCTGTGACTCTAGCTAATGGTGTTATTCAGTTTTGGTATTCCTGACTCGGCATACCTAACTCAAATTTAGGATGTTAGGTTCCCACTTTTGGCTTAGTTAATGATATAGTCAAAGAAAATGGGTTTGGTGACCCAGTCCCTATTGACATCAGATAAATCCAGAAGAGTTGAGTTTTGGTAACCCAAATCTAGTAAAAATTGACTAAACTGAGATGAGAAGATTCAAGAAACCATTATGTATTTATAAGAGCAAATTAATTCCCCTAAAATCGTCACCAAAAATTAGATTTTTATTCAAAATTTTAAGTTCTGGGGGCTTGAATTAGGTCGATGGAATAAATCAAATCACAACTGAGAGGAGTATATGCCTTCCTTCTATAAATTTGAAAGATTAGATTCATATGATAAAGGGAACATTTGCTACAATGTATGATCATCTTATCTTTTTGATCATCTTAAGAGAGCGATAATGACTCACCAATGAAAGAAAAAACATCATATATATTCAAAAACATTGTTGAGCAATCCGAGTATGCCTACTATAGGGGATATGAACTTGGGTTTTATTAATCAGAAACTAGTTGATATATGCTAAACCGGGTACAAGAGGCATATTCCTCCAGCTCATATCTTTGAGAATGAAATTGTATAATGCACCAGGGATACAAATTTTAGTTTTTTTTTATTTTATACCCAGCTAAATTGGCAATATCGGGGTAGAGGAGAAAAATGTGGCTTTCTCTATAAAATGGTTGTATTCTATTAAGATCAAGCTTTCTGATAACAAGAGATCTCCTTTGGGGATAGTTTAGGGTTTTAATAATCCAGACCCAACCAAGTGGCTAAATTAGTGGCAAGAAAGTTGTATACTTCTCTTTGGTACATTAAAATGTGGGTATATAACTCTCGTTGGAAAAATTAAAAACTTGCTCAACTATAGATGTCAGAATCTATCTCCCCTGACATGTTAATTGAAAGTGAATAGTGAGTTTTGGTAAAGCAAAACCCACTAAAATTAGGCTAAAGTAGAATAAAAAATAAAAAAAAGCATGTATCTTCATCCCAAATGTTCAAAAGATTGGATCTATGCTATATAGAAAAAATGTTTTCTATAATGCATTATCATATTATATTTCATTTGTACTTCCCATAATCATGGTTCAAATAATAGGGAGAGAAGGTACAACCTCTTCTTCTCTCAAGAAGAAGGGATCCTTGGGTTTTGGTTTATTGGACTTAATCAAATAACTAAATTGAAGATGTCAGGCTCTATCTCCTTAACGTGGCTAGATAACCCAGACTTAACTGAAGTCAACCAAATTGGTACAAGGAAATAGTAAAAGAGTACGAAATTTCCTCCCCAAGTAATTTAAAATATTTGTTCCTCGCAACGAAGATAACCATAATGCAAGTTTTTCTTATCTCCTTATTATATCCCTAAAGTTGAGGTGAAACATGTGATGAGGAAATGTATAACTTTCTCATCTCTTAAAATATGAGGGATCTTTGGGGTTCGATTACTTGGACCCAGTCAAAAGGGAAAAACCATGAATGTCAGGCCTTATCTTCCTGATGAGGCTAGCAGACCAACTGGAAAGAAGAGGATTTTAACTCAGACTCAATTGGAAACAACCAAACCAAAAATTTCCAAGAGAAGAACGAGTATTACTCAAATAACTTTAGAAGAATGCGTCTATGTGACAGTGGATATGTTAGTCATAATGCATGATAATCTTATCTTCTTCTATAACATTAATCATGCCTTAGTGAAATTAAGCTTGGCTAAAGCAAGTGATTTGAAAAAGATGCTTAACGAACAAAGTATAGGCAAACACATAAAAGTATAGAATATCAATAAAGTCAAGCTTGGGTAAACAAAGTGTCTTGTTAAGAGATGCTTAACATACACATGATAGGTGTGAACAAAGAATTGCAAAATTATTATCCAAGTCAAGGTTGACTAAATTTCGTGACTTATTAAGGGATGCCTAACCTACACAACATAAGTGAGCACACAAAAGTGTGCAATATAAGCAAACACAAGCTTGGTTAAAGAAAGAAAGTAACCTGCAAATTAATGTGTGACATTTAAATTGTATACCAAAACACATAAGTGGAAAATATATATAAAATCATGCTTGAATAATGAAATTAAATTACTAAGGGATGCCTAATATATATAATATTGATGAACACAAATAAGTAAGCAATATAAGTGAAGTTAAGCTTTTCTAAGAAAAAGTGACTCACTAAGGGATGACTAATATATATAATATAGATGAACACACAAAAGTAAGCAATATAAGTGAAGTCAAGCTTTTCTAAAGAAAGTGACTCACTAAGGGATTCGTAACTTACACATCATAGGCACATGCACAAAAGTGCCTATTATAAAGAGTCACTAAATGTTTAAAGAGACAATCCCTTATTACTCAGAATTAATTATAAATACATCTAAAATGATAAGATTACCAAACACTGGTGCATGATTGTCGGCGCTATTTTTGGTGTGGGGTTTGCCTGTAAGAAGCCGTCGGTCATCAAAATTGAAATCCCATTGCCCGCTTCGGAAGGACGTTTTTTTAAAAAAAAAAATTAGTTTTGAAAAAGATGAAGTCAAACTGACTCCATAATTTTCATAGTTTAGATGAAAGAGCGTTTTACCTCAAATCCTCTATCTATCCCGAAAAATGAACACAATAATTGAGGGTGAGGCTCGATCAAATAAAATAAAGAAAGTTATGACATCCGTTTTGGTCTGCGAAACCAATGTATTGGCCGACAAGTTCCCCTATTTAATATAAGGAATTAAATAGGGTTTATATTATGCTGGGTTCGAGAAAAGCTTCCTATAAGGGCAAGCCCCTAGAGTTAATTACATCATAGATAAGTGAAGTTACCTAAGAATACTCTCGATAAAAATCAAGAAAAATTACCTTCAAGGAGTTCAAATGGTAAGGCCATTTCAAAGATATCAGACTAAGAAGTGTGAAGGGGGATTGGTTCAAATTTGGAACATTTTGTTTTGGAGTCCAAAGGAGGAAATACTAGAGGATGTCACGGATTCGAAGGAGAACTTCGGTAACTTCCCAAGCTATTCTATTATTTGGCTTCAATTTAGGATAAATCATTTAGATGTTTCATCCTGCAATTTTTTATTTATTTGGATTTTCATTTGTGTGAAGCAATCAACACAAATAACCTTGAAGATGTGAGGATTTAGGTTATGACAAATTACAACCTCAAAATCTTAAGGCGAGTTATGGCTTAGATTGTACAACAGGATTGTACAAATGCCTAAAATATGTGTTTGAGGATTTATGTTGCACTAGGCAAATAACCTTGATATCCTATGACTTTATTGTTTAAAGCTAAGAAAGGGATGTATTAGTGTAGATCCTCTTGTTGTTGAAGATGGTCGGGCTGCCTACCATGTAAGCTCCAAGCTCCTTGTTGTAGCAGAGTTCAAGTTTTCCAGGTCATTTAATTATAATGTCAAATCAGGTGACCCAAGGGTTAAAGATCTTTAAATTTTATTATGGGCATATTAAAGTTGATTAAAGCGACACCGGTCAAGAT
>NW_018217902.1:327675-328580 GCF_001263595.1 Phalaenopsis equestris | reverse complement strand
TGAGGTTAGAGAACCCAGAGAAATTTATTTCGTATTTTTTTTATTTGATTTTTTAGAATTATTTTGTGAAAATTCCATTTTTAAACCTTAAAAAATTAATTTAAGGTTCAAAAATAAATATCTTTATTTTTGAATTCAAGAAAAATATTCTAATTTTTCCTAAGTGTTTAGGAAGTGATTTAGAATTTTTTTATGATCTTTATGATTTTTGTAATTTTTAATATTTTTTTTAATTATTAAAATAATTAAATATTAGGTTTTTATTTTATATATCATTTTAATTTTATTAAATTCCCCTGATGTCGGAGAACTCAAAAAACTAGGTTTAATAATTTTTGGAGTTATATTTTGATTTTTGAAGATTATTTAAGTGTTAAATTTGATGATGATCTTTAAAAATTAATTAAAAATATCAAATGATCTCAAAATCCTTTGAAATTTTTATGGTTGGTTTTTTGACTCATGAGCCACAGTGGAGAATAAACATCAAGTGATTTTGATTTCTATGTACTCCGAATTAAATGTTTTAAGCACATTAGGGTTTGCTCAAAATAGTAATGTTTTGATTCTTAAAAATCATGAAATTATTTTTTAAGACTACTCTGGCCATAGAAAACTTACATGAATTTTTGTAGAATTTTCTAAGGCACATACAATTTTCTATAATTATTTGAGTAGAAAATGCATAAAAATTTAAGAAATTAGGATCTCTGTGTAGCAATCTCCTATGTCTTTGAAAAAATGCTCAAATTGTGCACCTAGACAGAGGCTACAACATATAAAAATTTGGGGTCAAGGTGATAATCCGATATGAATAGAGAATTCAAAAACCCCTAACCCTAATTCATTTTTTAAAAATAATTTATGCATCAAATTAATGTGAAAATAATTCCATATGATTCTCC
>NW_018217902.1:327437-327663 GCF_001263595.1 Phalaenopsis equestris | reverse complement strand
TTTTTATTTTATTTTTATGAATTTTTTAGGAAATAATATGGATTTTTGAAGTTTAGGGGCTATTTTATGATTTTATTATATACCCTTATTTATTTATTCAAACCACGGGCTGACTGGATCATCAGATCCGTCGAACAGCCACGCGGCGCGCTTCTATTCGAAATCGTCTTCTGAGTCAACTGCCACGCGGCCCGCCATATTGTTCTAGAGGATCATCCGGCTAGAT